>NW_020897809.1:4626831-4740024 GCF_003984885.1 Neopelma chrysocephalum
CAAAGAACAAAGTCTACAGTACTGTACAAACAAATACTGTCCAAACAGGTTTTGTGTTGATTTCTCTTACTGGCACACACGTACAGCTTGTGGCAAAGTCCCAGCTGTTTTTCCAGTGTTCTGCTGCACTTCAGTGCTAGGAACTGGAAAGTGAAAACAAGCACTTGTGTTCTACCTGCACTCCCAGCTGTGTCACAAAACATGTTTGCTGAAGGTCACATGGCTTCAGTTACCCATGACAGACTGCTGTATAGGCTTTATTCTTAAAACTTATCATCACCTCCAATTTTCTTTCTTTTTTTCCCGCTGTAAGTGTGAGGAGAGGGAAAGAGATCCTTTTTCTAACAAGACTAAAGCCATGCAGCTACATTTGCTACTAAATTGGCTGGCCAGCGAGATTCTCCTGAACACCCTGTCTGATCCTTAATGAGTAACTAGCTCTCTATAACCTCATAACACATCCTTGTCCTGCCACTCTACATCTCCACCATCGTTTCATGTCACTCCTGTGCAGCATTTGAACACTAAAGCAGTCAAGTTTAAAGGGACTTCCATGATTTTTAACTTACAACTTTTTAAAGAGAGTGGAGAATGCCAACTCCTGTGCTCACACAGCCAAATCAAGCTGTTTGCTCTCAAGCCTGTGCACAATAGGGACATCTATCCATTATTTTTTCTAAGTATATCTTTTGTAAGATATACTTACAGGTCTTAACAGTGAATATGAGGAAATTTAGTATTCCCACGTGTTTTCAGAAAGGTCTAGAGGTCTGGGGCCTAAGTTATTTTTTTCCCATAGGGAAGGAGGTCTGTGACATGAACTTCCACCTTGGGATAGCAGTTCCATCAGAGTCATGGCTTTTCTACCCACGAGGACAGGTCTACTCATAAGTTCAGTCTGCAGGACTGGCTGTGCCTGCTACCAGCTATTTGTTAAAATACCTTTGCCGAGATCCTCCCCTTGAAAAGAAACAGCAAACAAGTTATTTGTTAAAGGTCTGATATATGACAATAGCAGATAAACTATGTTGGCATTTGAACAAAAGCATGAAAGAGGAATGTCTATTCTTAAACTGGAAATAAATATGGGCCTGGAAAATAAACAAGGCCTCTTTCCACACCCAAAACAGAAGAATGATGCTGACAAACAGCTGAAAATTACATTACTTCTAAATAACATCATAAACTGCTATTAAAATATCATGCAGTTACAATTAACAGAACTTTCTAATTACTTAAAAACCTAAGAAAGCCCATAAACCTCTTTTACATTTTGTGTGTAAAAGAAAAACTCCAAATTCTTTCTCAGGCTGCTTACTTTCAGGAAAGAAGAAAGAAACTAGAAAAAATTTAGAATATGAGTCACATCCTTTCCTACTGTTACCACATGCAACATGTGTGTCCATAAACACAGAGGTTACCTACACATACAACCAGTACTAGCCGTTTAGGACTGAATCAGAAAGCATAAAACCCAGAAAGATTTATAATTATACTCTGATAAACCAAGGTTGCTTTCTTTTAAATGTTAATGGTATCACAGTGCCCATTATTTTATTTTAAAATCACTGAATCTTAAAGTTCTCTGTAATGGAATTTTAAATTTTTCCTTTTTTTTAAAAGGAAATTCAAATTATTCATTATGGATTGCACTAATTTTGCATTTCACAACTATTCTGAAAAGTAAGCATATAAGAACAAAAAATATTTTGAAGATTTTATTCATATCAAATAGAACAACGGACTTACAACATGGCTTATAACACAGCTGGAAACAAATCATACAAGTCTTTGACTTGAGGTGACAGGGGTCAAAGCAATATAAAGTATGGAAGCTTTAATAATACAATAATCTTTACTTAAAAGAGTAGATTTTGCTCCTTTGAACAGGCCCATTGCAGCAAATAAAACTGTCCCTGTGAGAAGCAGTGAGCAACATTTTCTAGGAGAAAACCACCAAGCCTGATGGTCTCAGCAATGTTGAGGCCACGGTGATCATGAGCTGCAAATTACCTCCAGCTTCAAAGGCAAGCACCAAAGAACTGGATATGCATCCATCAATAAATGACACACGATGACAATACAGTATTTACTCATAACTGAGAGACAAACAAAAGGAGCTGCACTTTGTAGTCTTAACTATCACAACCAAATGGTTGCATGGATGTTATTCCATCACACTTTCAGGCCCAGAACATGAATTGCATGGAGAGATTATACTCTCCTTATTAAGAATCTGCTGCTTATTTTAAAAATTCATTAAAACATTTCAGCTTAAGAGGAAGTCTCATTTTTCCATGCATATTATAAATTCTATTCCAGTGAGATTCCATGCTTAATCTGTGGCAAACTTTCTTAAGTATCATACATGTTCTGCAATAATATTACAATGTTCTTACAGGGATTGTTGAGATGATATAGCAGATTAATACTAGTTTAAAGAAATTCTTACCTACTGAAAAAAGAAAATTGTTTAGACAGATACGAACAGATACAAATAGACTTCTTTTAAAGCTTTGTACCTACTTACACCTTTAGCCACAATAAGTTATGAAAATACTAAACCACTAGACCACTAAACCATTAGACACAGTTTCTCATTTTTCATTGCATACAACAAAACATCTTCACAAACACATGTGTGGGTTCACAAACACACTTGTCAAAAAACACACAGCTCCACACAGATTAAAATAAAATATAGAAATTGAAAAAAAGATAAAAAAGAGAGTTTCTCACCCCTCAAAACAAAACTGGAACTTTGGTTTATAGGAACGGCTATGCCCATATACCCTCCTCATCATCCTGCATGCCAGACGTTAGGAGATGCACAGAGAAGGTGTTGGCATTGGAATGAAAGAAGGAAAGGTTAGTTACTTTGGTGCATACAAAATACAATTTTCTTGGCTGTTAAAAACATGACTTTTTTTTTTTAAACATAAGCCAGTGAAAACAAGTGAACAAGCTTGTGTTACATATACAAGAATCTGCATCTATAGCAACCAAAAAAACAACAACAGTGACGTACATATTTTCCATCCTAGTTAAAATAGTGTGTAGGAAGTAGATTATAAGATTAAATATTAAAAGATTACCTATTTTTTATTTACACGCAATTCAAAACAACATTGACAGCAAAGATCAAGCCTTGTAAGTAAGCAAAGTAATTAGTATAATCAAACTGCCTTAAATTCTATTCAGTTAAAAGATACAAAACTCCTGAATAATAAAAATCTATCATTAGCAAGGCATACTTTTCCATCACGCTATCAATTAACTCTATCTTTTAAACAAATGTTAAACACTGCACGTTGTTGAATACTACTAGATAGTTTTTCTTTTTTCCATTTTTGAACCATTAACATTACTCATTTATTTAGAGTTTTAATAATGAATAAAATTAATTGCAAACACAAAAATTTCATGAAATTGTTTTTAAAAGGGGCTATTTTATGGTAGATAAGCTGAAAGCAGGTCTTTCTTCACATTTATTATAAACTTGAAGTTAATAAGAACAAAATAAAAAGCATGAACTAAATCAGAAGAGTGAAATGTTCTTCCCAGGATATATTTACTGAAGATTACAATTTTACTATGATTCTTCATCTATACACACAGAGATGTGTATGTGCAGAGCTATCTCTATAAATAGCTCTACTGTGCCAAATTATGTGATACTCAGCTTCTAGGACATAAGAGGTGCACAACACAGTGTTTTTCATTGAATTCAGCATTTCAAAACCAAATAAAATCATATCATTCTAGATTCACCCATTAATATTTTAGAAACATGAAAAAAATACATTCTATAGTTTCAGAGCCTTGAAAGTTAGCTGGTGTAACATATTGCTGGCACTTAATTAAATCTAAAAACTAAATAAAATGAATGGTAATTAATTATGATTGAAATGGACAGGAATTTTAGCCTGAAAATATACACTGCCAGTATCACTACTGTTCCTACTCCATTCTTGGAATAAAAAAGAGCTCCCAGATGTCAACTGTTATTAAAAACCAGATGTTGAGATAGATGTCTTGCATGTTGCTGAATTAAGTAAAGAAATCTGACAGTCCACTATAAACTTAGCTATCATTTAACACAGAAGAAATGTGGGTAAATTTTTTACAATTAACTTGGAACACATCTCAGTTATAAGGTCTGCACAAATACACCACACAAAGCAAAGACACAGCGAGGCCTGAATATTCTTATTTATTTTTTGAAACAAAGGGACAGGTTCTGTAAAACTTCCAATGAGCTGGGCTTGCCTCACTGAAAACACAAGTCATTCCCTCTGAATTCTACAGGAGCCACTCTTGCTCAGGCCTAGTAACACTAATTGAACTGACTTTCAAGTTGACAAGAGTTTTGCCAGAGTAAAGGTTGAAGAAAGACTGAAGGATTTCTTTTCCACTGAGTAGTTTGATCCTATTTCACTAACAGAATGCATTAGGTTAATCTTTGGTGACATCCTTAAAAACAGCACAAATCAACAAAATGGGCAACTCGGTACGTTTCCAAATGACTCCTCCTAACTACACACAGCTGGTTTGCTGTTAGTGCATTGTAATTCCTCTAACAGGCAGACATTCATTTTCACTTCAATTATTTGTGTGATCTCTTTCTGGCAGAATTCTAGAAGAGCTGAAAAATCAAATATTGTCAAATATTTGTACAGAGTTTTATGGAAAATTAAAGACTATATAGTTTGACACTGATCCTGATATACAATAAGCAATAAATTAAAAGCTGGAACTCAGTTAATGTCAATCAACATTGCTTTATTGAGTACTGGTCCTGTCAAAAGAATTTTCTATCTGTTCCAATTACATAGAGACTCTTTTTGATAAGGTAAGTGCTTTGAAATAATATGCTGAGATTTCTGTAAGACATTTCATTATGTGCCACGTAACACAGTGTCAGACAAATTAGCTCTATACAGAATGAATGTTTGCTGGGGAAATAAGGGGACCTGCAGATATCTTTCTCATCCCAAATTTGTTCCATATTTCCATGATCTGAAAGAAAAGACTGCCCAAGACTGCTTGGAAAACTGAACATATTTAGGATGAGCTGAATAAAGGTTATCAGCCATATAAACATATGCCTGAAAGCATGAATACAGTATCATCACTGGAAAACATACAGGGCAAGCCTGGAAGATGGAGAAATCTGAAATCAATGATCTCAAAAAAGGTTTTACAGATCATGGTAGAAGTGACATATGATACAATCTTCAATTCACCAGGAAAAATACAGGCAGAGAAATAAAAATCACAAAGTTTGCTGTATCTCTACACAGTAGCATAAGACCATAAACTGAATTACACATCTGCTGCTCATGTCACACTCTTGTGAATATTTGAAAGACTGTAACCACAACAGGAAACAGCTAGAAAATTATTGAAAAATAAACTTGGCAGTGAGAAACAAAAGAGACCCAACCTAACTGATCACACAGGAAACACTAAAAGGTTGTCTGATCATTATTAACTAATATATAGAAAAGATGACAGCTCTTTTCTCTTGCATCAGAGGATACAGTTACACTGCAAATATGGTACATATTTTTCAGTAACACATCAGTTCTGGGTGACTTGAAGATTTTGTATGAAGACTTAGACACTTCCTAAAGACATGGCTACTGGTACCCAAAATAAATTTTAAAAGGATAGATTTAATGAAGGAATTATTGTGTGGTCAGGTCCAGATTATGATTATGGTCCACTTCAACTTCAACAGCTACAATTAATAAAAATCCTCTTCCGTAATTTTTTCCTCACATCTGTTCCAATGAGAATGTGTGTGCCATGATCTTATTCCCTATGCAAAAAATTTATTACATATTTTCCAATTTTATTGATCAGCAAGTTCACAAAACTGAACACGGTGATCTTTGTTAACATACAATTGAATAAAAAATAAAAACCAACAAACAAAACCACCAAACAAAACCCAGTCTCAGCATACTGTCTTGTTTTAAAAATCTGTATCTATGTAGTATTTTGACTTGGTTTACACCTACCCCAGAAAATCTGTTCCTATCTCATTTTCAATTCCTGACACAAGTTACTTGATGAACAGACTTACACTAACCTAAGCAGAGCTCACTCACTTAGCACCCCCATCAAAAAAAGCCCAATGTTTAATAATTATATGTTTCATTATCTAGTATGTTTGGTTAATTGTGTCATATATTGATGCTAGGTAATGCACCGACCTAAAAATACTTGGTGCTTGATGATAGTTCAGGAGAAAAGTAAAATTCCTACAGATATTGGAGAATGTCAAACCTCTTTTTCAGTAAAACAGTAGGATTAAACCAAAGAACTGTAATTTCATGATATGTGCTGTCACTTCTTAATTTAACACAAGCCAGAAGGTACAAATGCAAGTTCTCTAAGGGACAGTAAAAGAACTCATTGACCACTTACTATTCCTGTTATGCAGACGGGTTGTTTCCAAGCCCTTACTTGGGGTAAAGCTCAACTATCCCTGTCATTCTGCTGACCATTGCATTTTGAGGAGTGGGTATTTACTGATGTAAATACTAACTTAGTGGTACAGATATTTCTGTATGGATAGGAACAACTACCCAAAAGCACTGGATTAAAAGCACATAAGAATCAGGATTGTATCTTTAACTGGGTTCACGAATAAAAGCTCATTGAGAAGCTGAGGTTTGGTGCCTCAATGCAAATAGATAATGATAGGAACACAGCATTCTTCACTGAAGTTCTGAGAAAATGAAGTTCATTACTTATTTTTCCATTCTTGAGACACTGTGAAGCAAAATAAAAGCTGCAGTTATGTCTTATCATGTATTAATATTGGATCAGAGCCTTCCAGAAGTATGCTTAGTTTTTCATATCAGTGTGTATCCTACTGAATCATTAATCTACGGCTCTTTCAAACAATAAACTGTAATCAAGCAATTTTTGATTAATGTTTGTGTACATTAACTGCCTTTTAAACTTGGATCTTTCATTCGTTTATAGGGTCAAGAATAGCAATTCAATGACAAAAACTGCAAAGCAAAATCTCAATTCCCGACAGGCAAAAAAGGAAAAAAGAGATAGCATTTGAATTGATAAATTAGTATTCACACTTAATTATTATAAAATTATTATCAATTCAAAGTCATTAAAATATTGAATGCTCTGAATTTTGAGGACTGACATCCAAGTATCTAATTTAGACATATATATTTATAGCACAGTGGTATAATCTCAAATACTATCAAAGCCTTTGTACATAGATTATAAATTCACTGATTTTATTTCATCCTTTTCCCAGTCCTTTTTTATTGTTTTCTGCACTGCTACTTCTCATATTTGCTTACCATCTTAAAAATAAGTGTCTGTTAAATACTATTACTAAATATCATTTGCTGTTCTGGTCCAATTGCTACAAAACCCAACATTAAAACCTCAAAACTGGCTTCAAAGTAGCAAAATGAGGAATTTAAAGAATAGTGATCAGAAAACACTCCACACAGATGTAGAAGGCTTGTATAAAGACATCTTCTGTTTTATTATTTGAGTGTATCTCAATGCAAGTTTTGCAGGCACATTTCTCAGCCATCGATTCTATAAAGGCTCATCAGTTTTAGGAGTAAATTTGAGACCATGGCTTTCAGATAACAGGGGCTACATTACACAGCAGGTTAGAAAGAGAGGATAACTCTAATCATGGTCTACATGATTAGGTAATCTACAGAATTTTAAGAATCAGATGCCAGGAATGATCAGTCTATTCATAACCATTCTGCACTTGGCATACTCTGGATTACTGGTGAACATGGAATAGTTGCAGGAGGTTGTATTTAGCAGCGTGTTGGAACAGCAACAGATCTGTAGCCGATACAATTGGTACTGAGGGTCGGCCTCTGTACAATACACTCACCCTGGGGGGTATTCCGGATTAATTTTGCCTTATCTCCAAGACTGAATTCCTTTTAGCTTTTTCTCTGTGTTGGAGGACCTCCTAGAATGTATCTTTCATTTAAGTTCAATTAAAAAGGAATTTGGGGTGCCCACTCCAACATCATTTCTGGATATGAACCATAGTGCAGGAAGTGGGAATGATGAGGAAGATTTGATTCAAATCTTCATTCCTGATCAGAACTAAAATCCCAACATAGGTGCACTCAAAGACTGCAAAAAATGCATTACTATGAGGTCAGCTCATAAAAATACATGTATAAAATTTGGTTACAGCACAATTTCCCTCACTTTTGTGGCATGCAAGTATCTTTTTAAAATCCATTCTATAAAAAAAAAAGTCCTAATCTCCTTTTAGCCAAAAGCTTTTGCAACACAGGCAACATTAAACACTTGATGAGTTAAGCTTTTCTGGCTCTCTTCCCACAGTAGAAGACCCTTCCTGACAAGGCTCATCACATTTCCCTTTCATGTGCTGCATGCTAAGAATTAATGTCTTAACTTGGGTTAAATAAATCTACCGATAACCTGCTCATCTCTTCAACTAACTTTCTGATGACTGATTTACGTTACACTCCTTGTTATCTATGGCTACTAATGGGTCATTAAACGTGTAACTTCTGGCTCTGAACTGTGAAACTGTCCTACTTACAGCAAATACTTACATTTACAAATATTACTTTCCCATTGTTAAAAAGAAATCTACCTGCTAAGCAATGACATTTCATTCAAATCAAGGACTTAGTCTAAAATCAGAATCTCTCGGAGCTTAGAGAGATTTTTATCTGCTACTCAGTTTCTAAGAGCAAACATAGCTGAGGACTAATCTCCCAAACTCTCCATACATGGAACAATTGACCACAGAAGAGTTTTGTGCATGAATGATTTGAAGAACTGAGCCTATAACCAGAAAGCAGAAAGATTAACAGTGGATTCATTTAAGTCTTTGGCTTTAGAAGGTCTTTATGTTTCATTTGTATATTCAAAAAGTTGAATAAATCTTAAAAATTGCTCCAGCAATACGTATCTATGTCAGAGGTCTATTTTCATAGCTATCCATAACAGAAAGGGTCACAAGTAACCATGCATCACCCAGCTATGAAAATGACCATAAAGCCCATCTCATCATTTGTTCTTTTTGTATATAGCAAGGTTAAAATCAATCAGAAATACTGGAGATGGGGGTAAGCGAAAGGTTGTTTCTGACCATTTACTTTACAACACCCAGAGCAGCATTAACACGAGTAAGATGTTTCACCAGATACTCATGCATTCTGAAGTTTTATCACTAGATGAGGCGGAAACTCAATGCTTCTTACAAGAAGTGGTCCGTGAAATCAGATTTGCAATGCAAAAATTTATGGTCCCCTTTGTAGTGAAAGCCTGTGACATGTTATCTCACTTAAGTAACCAGCGCCAGATATGCAACTTTTGTTATCAAGTTACTGTCTCCCAGAAATGCATTTTTGGCTCTTTCAGCTGGTCTAAAGACCTATTTTAGACTATGATGGTGGCAGATAATTTTTCTACTAATATAAGATAAATGTAAACCTCTATATGTGTTGTATATTATAACACACACATTCAGGGGAAGTGAGGGGGAGAGGTTTCTGTAGCTAAACACAATCTCAAAAAATTCTTCCATATGTGGAAAAGACTGCAAATCTAACATATAAATATAGATATATATAAATATACACACTGAGCAGTGTGTATACATTTATATCACATTCATTAAACCTCAAAACATAAAATAAATTCATTTCTGTAAGCAAAGGAAAGGTATAACTTTTCAATATAGAAAATCCATCTCCTGGAGTATCATAGACGACAAAACCTATTTTCTACTTCTTGCTTTTAATACAGGTCAGGTTCAGCTGGTATTTTAGTAAATTACAAATTAAGCATAATTAAAAGGTAGATGAAAATTAATCTGCCTATAATATAATTACAATTAGGAGGAATAACAAAAGAATTAACAAATATACAAATTTCTATTGGCTTTTACTTTCAATAAGAAATTCCGAGTAGCATACAATGTTTCTAACTGCAAAATGGCAGCATACCAAAATCCAGAACTAGAGTATCCCTGAAGGATAAATTTAAATTCAGAGCAGATTCTTTCGGATTTCAGGGCTCCTTCTTTTGTTCCATCACAAGTACTATGTGACTTAAAATAATCCTTAGGTTTGAAACCAATCATATTAACCTCAAAATGTGGGCAAGCCTCTGTGGAAGACTATTTCGGTTTTCTTTTGAGGGTAAAGTAGACAGAAATACTTAGACAGATGTCAGAGGCAGGAAAAATTCTCTGTATCTACTGAAATAATGACATAATAACACTTTCTGACTTTTGGGAAACACTTAGACAGAAATTACATCCTCATTAGAAGAGAACAATTTGCCATTCGGTAGCATGTTTATAATAAACACTATAGCTGTGATAACTGCCTACAATTTAATTGGAAAATTGATGTTTTAAAGGTGACCATGATATAAATAGGATTGAACTGCATTCAGTTCAACAAGTCTGTACAACGGGTGATGTGAATCACAAGTTCTTTGTTCCAGAAGAATAATACGTGTAGCAAAGATGAAAAATTAGAGGAAATACTTAAAAATGTGAAAGCATTTATATGACTAATTTGCACCGCACTCCTGAGTTCTCAAAAATCTAATTAATTCAGCACAATACTAGTTATTTACAGTGGATATGCCTGGGATTGTTTATACTGAATGTACTGACAAGCAAACCTTGCCCTGCCCAAATTCCTAAATTAAATAAATCCATGTGACTCCAATGAGCTTAGTGCAGGTTCAGCTCTGTGCTAATGCAATTGCATATTTCCTTGCAGCTTGAGGCACCAGCAGAACAAGTTCACATACATTTAGTGAACAGACGAGAGCAAGCTCACACCTGCCCAAATACAATGTGTAAACACACAGGATAAAGAAATACACAGAATATTAAACAAAATGTGGGTCAGGGAGGAAGCCAACATTTCCAATTTACTGCATTAAACAGCTATATCATATCACTCTATATGACAATATCACTGGTGTTTTGGGTTTTCCCCTGCTTTTTTTTTTTTCCCCTTCTTTCCTGAAAGACAAAGTCTCAATGAAGCAGAAAACTCCCAAACAAGATATTTCAGTTTTCCAGGTAATAAACTTCTGCTCTGATTGAACTTTCTACTCACAGACAAAAGGAGTCTGAAGAATTGTATGCTTTTCAAATAACCATGGTTATTTGCATTAGCTAAAATAATCTGTTTCGGTTTATGTTTGTCCGGATTTTAGGTTGTGTTGTTTGGTTTTGTGTTGTTTTGTTGTTTCTTTATTGTTTGGCTTTTTTTGAGGAAAAATCTCAATTTCAATATTCCTGAGGCCTATTCAGGAATTTGAGTTTGGCAATTTTCCAGTGTGGACACAGAATATAAGGCATTATGCTAACAGCCAGAGCTGCCAAAATACACAAAGTAGCATGCTCTCCCTTCCCCACAATTACATATGGATCAATACAGTGATTTGTAGATCAGGATCCAGACACTAAAATAATAATTGTTGCTTGACTGTCCTGTGATTCTGATTTCAAAGTCATCTACCTCAAACAAAATACCATCTGACCTGTTCAGAGTTTTTCACATATCATCTTTCAGCAACTCTGAGGACATTTAGCAGTTCCAGCTGATGAACAAAAGACCTGTTGCCAAGACCAGTCATCACTTTACAAAAGAATAAACATATTTTTTGAGAGCACATGATCATCTTCAAAAAGTTAGTTTGTAGTGGCATACTAAAACTACTTGGCAACAGTCTGTTGTCAAGTTTCATGCATCACTGCATATGACTTTGTTTCTCAAATGAATGAGTTTACCAGCATACTTTCAAAAAGCCTGTTTTAAAATGACATGAATGTAATACTAAGACAGCTCTGTAACAGTTGGCTTTGTGACTGGAGATAAAGTCCTGTCCCATCACTGTCCTGATAAGGAGGACTTTTGCTTTAGATAAGAGGATAGTTCAGAGATCTCCAACCACCTTTTAGGCCTCCTTGCTGAAATCTCAAAGTAATAGAAAACTTGTTGGTGACTTTGTGTCAAATTACTTCTAAACACCACTACTTTGTAGAAGGGCCATCAAAAATGTTTTAAGTAGGAACAAAATCTCTGTGTAGCCACAGGATTAAAAGATGTAAAAGGACATCTTTTTACATGCTTAGACACTATGTGACATTCCATCCCCAATTACAGCTTCTAAGAATAGGGCCAACTTTTTGGAAAACAGCCAGCTCCTAAAGCCTTATGGCACGCCCTATGATATTCACATTTTTCTAAAAATCAGATTCTTTTTTATAAGAACATAATCTCTCATCATAAAACAAAATTAAAATATATTTGTAGCCTTGGTGACCACAGAGTAAAGCAGTCAGTTTTGAATCCACTACAGCTTGGGAATTCAGGAAACTCTTAGGAGATTAGAAACACTGTACGTTTTATGTCTTTAAAAACCTCAAGTACAATGGGAAGTAAGAAGATTGGATAGTTCTTATAATAATCAGGTCTGGCAATATAGTCTTAAAGTATGAAAATTCTTTGGATGTTATACTTTCAGTCTTCCACTGTGTGGATGCAGAATCAAGTTCTCAAATAGTCTAATTTCCTATCAAGAAAGCCATCAGACCAACTTAAGTATATCCGAGCCACATACATGTCATAGATTGCCTACACTTCTTATTAAGTCCCTTTTTCATGTAGAGAGACTGCTTCTAATTTAAATAATCAATTACAGTTTTTTACTATGTCGTAAGGAAGGAACTGTACTTTAGACCTTCAACCACATGGCAAAGTTCTCCTGATTTTGAAGGAAGTCCTGGGTGGTGGCAAAGGAATGCTATTCATTATGTGGAGAACATCCCTGAGCTAGAGATCTGTCATATGTGCCAGTAAGTTAAGGACTGTAAGGATTTTGAGCAGGAATGTCAAATGCCCACAGAAATTATTAGTAAGTGAATATGGGTGACTAGAGCCTGAAACTCAGAAGAGGAAACAAACAGGAAGAGGCAGAGAGGCTCCTGAAATTAGAACTCAAAGGGAAGGAGATGTCTCAATTTGACCAGACTGGTGGTTAGCAAGGCAGAATTCCCTGTTGGTTAGTAATGTGCAGTCCTGTTCTGATATTAAAAGGATAAAGCTGACAGAAGGGCTGCAGGGCAGGAAGGCAGCTGTGGCAGGGAATACAAATGTGCTGATTCCTAACAACTTCCAACAGTAACAGCAATTTGCTTCAAGAGCACATTTCTGTGACACAGACAGACACTGCCTTCAAGATATTTTCCATACAAGGAAGAAAACTGAATGATGATGTGGCTAAACTGAGGCCAAGACAAAAAGGTTTTGAGGAAAAACAGTAAGTATGTAGAGGTGAGAAACATGAGAAACATGGAGCTGGACAGTAGGTTTTGTGATGAAGTCTAAGCTACAGGACAGGACAGCTTCAAAATCTGGTAGTTCACATTTATTTAGCCATGGGGTTTTTTTGTTCCAAATAGATCTTGGATACAAGGATCCAGATTAGATTACTGTAATGCACTCTACAAGGTGCTGCATATTACAACTCCTTGGAAACTGAAGCTAGTACAGAATGCTTATTAAGCTCATTTTCATGCTAGGAGTATTACACCCACACTTCAGGATACACACTGACTGCCAAAATGTTTCCAGGTGGAATTTAAGAAAGATTGCCAACTCTCAAGCTAAAACTGAAGAGAATAAATTGGTTTTTGTGCAAAGCTGCAAAATTATCTTTTTTTCTGAGTTTTTTAAAGACTAGTAAAAATGGTTACTATTGCAATGTCAATAGCATGGCAGCACTCAATCTCCATATATTTATTCACATAATAAAATCAGATACACCAACATAACCAGGGATCACATCATGACTCACTGTAACATGACCATGTGTATGGGCAGAGGAGAGTTAGAATCTTCCTACTGTTCGAGAAGTTTTCTTACAGCTTCACCAGAGTTTAGGTAAAACAAGGACATACAAGGGCAAAAAAGGTCACCAATCTATGCCTCTCCCTAAACAGAAGACCAAAAGAGGGAATAAAGGCAAGAAAGGGCTGGAAACTTGATTTTGCTCCCTAGCAGCAGCCAGAAAACCTAAACAGGTCCATTACATCTGAAAAAAAGGTGTTCAACTGGTTCCTTCAAGAGAAGCCAGAGAACCTATACCTTTACTACTCTAGAGTCATGCTGCCACATGCTGCCCATGGCAGGATATGAAATCAAGTCACAGTTATAACAAAAACACGATCTTTAAAAGAAATGTCAATACCTGAACAGGACAGCTCCTCATAAAAAGTAGGCTTATTTCAAGCAGGATGTGTGTATATATTCCTTCTGAGAAACTGGAGGCACACCATTCTCTTTAAAAGGAGTACAGAAATATCTTGTTCTTTGTTACAAACATGTCCTCCAGTGCACATGTACATACTTTTACAGACATATACAACAACATGGAGGTATTTCTCTATAGAAATGTAGCACGTAAATTGGAAAACCCAGTATTATCTACAGAAATTAGAAAAGTTTCAAGATTAACACTGTACGTTCAACTATACCTCTCCTGAAATTGTGAGAAAACTTTCAAAACTCCTCCCTAGCATTCACTAAATTAACTGGTATTTATGTTACAATGTGCACAACTTCCTTGTCACCTTACAAAATTAAAAATCTCCTCTGATGATCTGCAAGGTTATTATTCTTTTCAGTTTAATTTATTCTGTTCTTTTAAACCACATGTTGGTTTACAGCCATCAAAACCCACATATCTAGAATTTGTGTGTAATACTGAATTGGAAATGCAGGTTTCTACAGCACATGGCACTCAAATAGCTGCACAAATGAATGCCATACAGAATGGTAAATACAACACAGAAAGGAAAGAAAAAATAAAACCCATGATTAAAAAATGTAAGACTAGAGTTCGCTCATGATTATCCTTGTCTGTGCTGTTCTCAAAGATTATTTCAGCAAGGATTTTGCTTTGGATCTCCTATTTGCTTGCTTTGCAAGTAAATATATGCTGGACTAATTGTTCACAGAGTCTGTGGAAACCTAGGGAGCACTTCAGGAGAACACCTATTCCAAGTCCAATACAAGCTGAAATAAAGCTATATTCATCTAACCTGTTCTTAAAAATCTTCAAGAAAAGACCTTCCATTACATACATATGAAAGAATCTCCACAGTTTGTTTCCACTTACAGATTCATTAGACTCAACGTGAAAAAGTTTTTTTTTTAATAACTAACTTAGTTATTCTTGGCAAAATTAAATTTACTGCTCCTACTCTTTCTCCACTGGGCACTGGAATACAATTGATCATCGTCTCCTTTATAACAACATTTTATGTATTAGAAGACTTATGTCTCCCTTTTGGTACTTTCTAGACTAAACAAACCATGTTCTTTAAGCCTTCCTCACAGGTCATGTTCTCTAAAACTCCTATCATTCTTGTTGCTCTCCTTTTGTCCCTTTCTAATTTGTCTGTGTTCCTTAAAGCATGGTGATCAAAACTGTATACAGCTTTTCAGATCAGGTCTCACCAGTGCTCAAAAGAAGAAAATAATTGCTTCCTGCTTCTTTTCCAGTATTATACCTATCCCAGAATTAGATCCAACTTCACTGCAATGGTATTCCATCATGCAATTTAGATTCCTTTTTCCATGCTATTACCTCATCAGTGCATGTGACTTCTCCCTTGTAAAGGGACTTGTCTTTACCAAATTTCAAATTACTGATTCTAGATTTTCTCGAGTTTATCATGACTGGAGGAAATTTTTGAGAGTTTTACTGCTTCTACAACGCTTGGAGCTTCTTACAGCTTGATTCAAGATATTAATGGTTTTTCTATTTCATCACTGAAATAATCTCTAAAACATACTCCACGGAAGCAAATAAAGGACAGATCTCTTTGGAACCCTTCTGTAACTGGCCACCCTGTCTGACAATGAGCAATAGAAAATTTGTCTGTGGCACATTGTTTGTATCAGTTGCTCACCCATATCATGATGATTTCATAATTATTTAAATAAAAATATTTTTTACAGTTATAGCTTTTATTACTGTAATTCATTTCACATTACCTGTTAATTATATTACAAAATGATGCATTTATTTGTACATTACAAATATATGGTGGCAATATATGAATTTAAAGTATGTCGCAGCTACCACTTTCTTCTTTAGCCACAAAACCTTATCAAAGGAAATTACATTTGCTTGACACAACTTTCCTTGACAAATAGAAGCATAATAAATATAGGATGGGAATGCTAGACCTGCATTCTGTTTTAGAGAGCAGTCCAAAACTGTCACCTGGGAAAAGTGCAAGAATAAAGTGAGTAGTGATAAATGACCTCTTATCTTAAAGAAATAGTTTATCTGGTCTAGGATAGGAACCACCAGTTGATGATGATGAAAACAGGGTAAGGACAAAGCAAGTATGAAGTGGGCTGATATCCACTGAGATGGACAGATAGATAAGGTCACACAGTCTGATACACACATCAAGCTACTGCAAATGAACAATAAAGAGATTACTGACTTTATATTGATTCAATGATTAACAATAATTTGTTCCATAACTTTCCAGGGTCTAAAATAAAGTGATTCATAAATCCCCATACGTTTTATTTATAAAGATGAGAACAGTTTTGCCTTCCTCAAAGCTCCAAGGATCTCCTATATCCTGCATGAGATTGTTCAGTATAATCCTAAATAATTCCGAGTAAAACTGAGAGTACTAGTAAAATAGCTAGTATTGTATGCACTCTATCTAATCATGTACCTATTTCCATCATTCATATAATGCCTTGATGTTCTGATACAGACTTTCATGATGCTTTTTATCCATTCTTTTCCCTGATTAACCTGTTACCATGCATTGAAAAGCACCTTCTTGACTAAATGTTTGTTCACTTATATCGTCTTGTCCCTCAAGTTTTTTTCACAGGTTCAGATTTCTTGAAGTAGTTCAAACCAGTGTCTGGGTTTCAGTAACACTGCAGTGGTTGTTACCTGTTTTTTCACTTCTCTTCATTCTATTTTTTCATTCTATTCCTTGCATAAAGTCAAAACTTTTTTAATTCACAGACATTTCCAGATAACTTTTCCTTCTTTTATAAACTCAGCCAACTTATCTTTGTTAATCAGAAACAGAACTAAACCAAGACAGCAAGTCCTTAATACCCTTCTCCCCTTTCTGACAGAAAAATTGTTCTTAGAATGTTCCAAGAATTCAAAAAATTCTGTGTTGTGTTGTTCAGGTTTTGGGGTTGAGTTTTTTTTTGAGTTGCTATCCAAGAAATTGAGTTTTTTCATATCTACCAGTTTCTGTCTTTAGTACAATTCTATTGGTCATTCTAAAAAAAAGCATCTTTAGCTTCTTTGCTTCCTATTCCCAATTAAGTAGTCTATCATACATTCCCATTATAACTTCTTTTACTTCTACCTAGACATTATGAACTTATAACCTATTTTAGTGTCAAACAATGACTTTTCATATAAAAGCAATGCTTAATTTTTCCTCAGGGTTCTCCATTTGAAAATGAGTTAGTTGTGTATATAGACTGTTTTTCCTAGTCCAGATAAATAAGGCACCAGACAAAAAGCCAACATTTTAAACTATTTCAGGGATGCAAATAAATACCAGAGCTATTCGTTTCAGTTCAAAGAGCACATCACTTGCTTATTAATTCTTTGGAAAATTTATTTTATCTTGAGAGAGCAAAATAACAAAATTATAAAACCGAAAAGTGAAAAACGAGGTGACCAACCTGATCTGGAGAGGGTCTGTGGTTGGAGTGTTGTGGCCTCCCAGGAGATCGATGATGGTGGTGGTGGTGATGGTGGTGGTAGTGGTGATGGTCATCATCATAGTTATCTGCCATCAGTTTCATTCTGTTTTGTGTCTGTTTAAGATGTAAAGTAAGACAATTCTATTACATGTTGGAACATATTACTCTAACGGGAGTCAGAGTTTTAGGAAGATCTTGGCTCTCATTTTTTTAGAAGTCCAGACTGCTGGCTTACAAAGAAAAGGGAACAGAAATAGAAAAATAAAGTATGTGAACACAATCTCTGTTTCAGGTTTTACATCTGTAGAATTGCATAAAAAAGTCAGAAAAGTAAATGATCAAGGATGTTGTGTCTGAAGCATGAAAAACATTCAGCTTTTCTAAATTTATTTAGAACAGTTTCCTATTTTTTCCAGTCTAATATTATGTCTTAGCAATTAACATTTTAAATCTCACTGAAAGGAATATTAAGTCTACTTCAAATATTTACAGCTAGCTTGTATACAACAATCATAAACAGTTATGCTAGAAGTTCTACTTTGGCTTACTTATTTTAACTGTACACCAGGACTGCCCCGCTAAACTGTAAGTAAAATGAATCTGAAAACTAACTGACAGACACACAGGCACTTAGAGAAATGATTATGGAGCTTGACACATTACTGAATGGAAGTAAGTCTCAGATACAGATCTTGAAAAAGAGATCAACACTTCAGCTACAGCTGTGTACAGATAATAAAATCTATGTCACCATGAGATAACAAGATACATCACTGCTCTTTATCACTGTTACAATTATTCCATACCATGAAATACATGGACCAGAATAATTCAAACCTTGCTCATAACACCAAAAATATCTTACTACCAATTTTCTGATACCAGTGGATACAGTCCTTATTTTTTTGTGTTAGTAGGACTGAAGACTGTCACAGGCAAATCTATTAAACTGCAATCAAGTTTTACTTAATTTTGCACTAACGAAGCCCAGAAGAAAATGCTGTCACCTCTCAAAAACCTCTTCCAAAATAAAAATAATCAACTAGAGACATATACAATTAATATCACACAGTTAACTGAAGGAAAGATAGCAGTCTTAACACTTAATGTCATGCTCCAAGGCAGCAGGATGTACGGAAACTGGGATGAGGATGCTGGTTAAACACACTATCCCAGGACTTTGCTCAAACTAATGAGTTCTTAAGCAGATTAATTTAAACAGAACTCATTTGTTTGGGTATGTTCCTTTATTAACAGGTCTAACTGGCTCTCAATTCAAAGGGCCCATGAGATACCTAGTGTTCCATAGCTAGTATCTGGTAAATTTACTTCCAGGACTACTGTAATTTGATTTTCCTATGAGAACAATCCTATACCAAAATCTCTGTTTGGAAAATTTCACTGGTAGGTATATTTTAATAGAAATGTAAAACTCAGCGATTGCTAGTAAATTTCCCAATTTTAATGTTTTTTGCTAAAGTTGAAAAGGTATTTGGGAAAAAAAAAACAAACTAAATATTCATATTACATAATATTTGAAGTTAACTAAATCTAATGCGAGGAAAACTATTAACCACAGAATCGCAGGAAATGTGTCTTTTCAGCAATTAATTTTCTTTCAGTTGTTACAATGCTTCTTAAGCACTTCATGTGATGTCCATTAGAAGGATCATAGAATACTACTTTACAGGAGGGGATCTGTACTTAGTTCAAGTAAAAACAACCAACCAACCAACCCAAAACCAAACCCTTAAGGCATCCACAACAACAAGATACAGAAAAAATCACAGATCAGATGTGCACTGTAAGAATTTCTGAGCATCTCCATAGCACTGGAGCAACATGTTCTCAGTGTGCTACAGAATAAGAGGAATCTGCACAGTTCATTTTCTCCCCCCCAAACAAGAAGATGGAAGCATACAGCTGTATGAATTTCAGCTATGACTTTCTACCACTATTTCTAAAAAGACCATCTCAATCTGAACCATCATAGCTGGTCGGTTCTCTTTAGATCCAAAGAGGAAGACCTTTTGAACAAAAGAGTGGAAAAGATGGAGAATTAATAGACAAATAATAAGACACCTACTGTAAACACTGTAATACCCTGCCTCTTTAGGGAAGCTCCTAACATTTTATTAGTTTATTTTCTTATCAATGAACAGCCTTAAATTTCCTACCTTTCAACTGTATTCCATAAAAGAATGCAAAAGTTAAACAAGATGATATATGCAATCCTAAAAGTGTCCTCTGTAATGAGGTGTTGGGGATTAGGCGTGTCATGGGATAAGAACTGTAAATGAATGATGTCATCTTTCTAATTTGGTGCTGAAATATAAATAAACTACTTCTAATGTTTCTTCCTTTTGGATGCCAGATTGCAGTAAAATGTGCACAAAGAAATGTTAATGCTCTAGTAGCCCTCCTTTAGTCTGTCTGTTCTGGGAGCAAAATATATGAGAAATGTGAAATGAGAACTTCTTTTCCACCCAAGTGACCATCAAACCATCCAAACTTTTACATGACTTGTGACCGTCAATAATTTCTTAAAATTATTCTGAATACTTCCCAAAATATTATGTTTTAAAGCTTTTTGGTCTATTTGTTAGCTCTTCACAATGATAACAAAAATGATTTTGAGGTTCTGTTTGTCTTTGCTTCAGCTACTGCCAGAGCACTGTACTTCCACACTGAACTGCATTTTCCAGGCATGCTTAGCTTTGACCTAAGAAGTACAAACATGGTATGATTTCAAACTTTTAAAAGCAGGACTTTTGAAGAGGATGCACAGCAGGATTTCTGGAAGAAGAACAAAAATAAAACCATTCTGATGAACAATACAATCCTTTTCACAACCTCCTAAACAAAAATCTGTTACATTACTTCTGTTTGCTCCCATTGCTAACTTTTAATCTTTAGTAGGCTTTGAAATGCCAGTTATATTTTTATTTGAGGAAGAAATTAATTAACCACACTGGAATTTGTTCAGGACTCCAGGGCTTCACACCCTTACACCTACATACAAGCACATAACACAGACACACAGAAAGGTGTATACGTTAGGATGCTGCTTTATCAGACAGACAGTAAATCCTCATGGTCTGGGTCTGTATCAACACATTCAGGGACTGCCTCAGTACTGTCTGTCAGGGGAAAATACCACGTACTGACTTGGCAATGTCATCATTTCCTGCAACACCCCTGGCATACCTGAAAATTTCCTATTCAAGAACATCCAGGATCTTTTCTTATATTACTTTTGAAAGCACAACAATATCTAATATTCCACATGACTTTTCTGGATGGTCTGGAAACTGGATTCTCAAAATACACAGTTAATGAAAATTAGAGTGATGATCATACATGCATTTAAACTGCACAGTATCTAATGTGTCACCCTGCACTCCTAATCTGAAATAGTTATATTGCATAGGTCAAACTTTTATTCACATTTTCCTTTCAAACTTGAAAACAGGGTTTCCCAGAATTTACATAGCTACACCTCTGACAACGATTTTTTTTTTTTTGAAAATGCCTGGTGAACAACAGGCCCACACCTGAGAAGGAGCAGGTTTTAATTTGGATTTATACTAGAGAAGAAAAACATGTTAACTTGTAAAATGCAACAATTAACTGCATCTCCTACAGACCATGTATAGCCTTATTAGTTCAAGCTTAAACAATGTCCTCAGATTTTTCTCCTTTAAATTTATTGACTACATTCAATAAATACTGCATCCATTCTGAAATAAAGGAATGATCAAGGAATTAAAAGCAGCTTAAATCTAGGTGCACAGGTATATTAACCCTTAGGGCTTGAAACAGTCATCTTTGATCATTCAATATCACTATTTGCTAAGCTGTCAAGGTCATGAATGGTATGTGTAACTGAATTTTTAACCCACTTACCGAAGAATTTATGATCTAGCACTGTAAGAAAACTGACAGATATTTCTTGTCCTCCTAAAATTCTGTTGAGTTTAAGTAAGGATATACTGAAGTGAAATGAAAGTCTTTGATTGACTGGTAACAGACTAAATAGCTTAACAGCAATCTGTAACTGTAAAACTATAATATTAAAACTGTCTTTTAAAAAATATTTTAGCAAGGTGGCAATAGGGAACTATGCTTTGATCTGTCATCTGGATCAAGTTAACAACTAAACTCTCATGAATGAGGTTCAAATGAGGAAAAATAGTAAGATCTGTTGCTCTGGGATATAGGTGTAATACAATTCAATAGCTATTACTTTCCTTTGGATTTTGTTCTCAATCTCTCTTCACTAAATGGAATTTGAAATATTTCTAGAATATTCACTTTCAATAGGGTAGGATTTTTCCTTACATAACACGAGGAGGCGGCCTGCAAGCTATCCTGGAGCTATCCTGTGGTCTAATAGTTAAAGCACAGAATACAAAATCTGAAGACTCACCTTCTAGCTTTGATTCTGCAATTGCCTCTTTTTTCAATGACACAGAAACTCTGTTTCTTGCAATCTCACTGTTTGAAAATAAGCATTCTACTCTTTCCACAAAATACTCTGAGAACTTCATGTGGCAGGCTCTAGTTCTAGCATTCATGATTTTTAATAATAAATGATTTTATCTGAGTTTTTTTTTCTCCTAAGATAATATCTTAGAAAACATAAAAAGGTAATTATCTAAAAAAAGTGTGTTTCAGATATAGTGAAACACTATATAGTTCAACAAGTTTATCCAGAAGTTGCATAAATTTAGTGAATTAACCAGGATTTAATGAAAACGTGCAACTGCAATTGGTTTTCCAGTATGAATCCAGTGCTTCAGGCTTGAATTCCATTAACTGAAAGTTAACAAAATGTTTGCCAACTAAGCCAGCTCTGTACTTACTCTCTACAAAAAAATCAGTTTTCATGTTAGAACAATATTTTTACACATTCTTTGAAAACTGTTATCATCGGAAGACAAGGGAAGAATTTCTTACAATTTCTACTGCTGCATCTCCAGTTTATAGAGATACATGCACATAAGTGATTTGATAATAAGCCAAATAGTGAGATTAATTTGCCACCTAGAGAAGAGACTTAAGGGAGATTCCTTCACAAAGTTCCAGTTTAAATGTTTTTTAACTTCTTTATATACTTAGGGATTTTGGGGCACTGGTTCACTAATTACCTAGCTGAAGCAGAAAGGAATACTCTAAGGCTGTTATTGTTAAAAAGCCAAACCTTGAGACTGCTCTCTTTTTAATGGGAGCACACTTCTTGAGACAAATTGTTAAAACATACCCACCAACTATGGTTTTGACAGAAGTGTCATTTTTCCACAAGCCAAAAGATCTGTTAATCAGTTATTGCTCTGAAGGATCTTTTGCCAATATCAGAGCTGCATGGAAGAAGTGGACTTCAGTATATTTCAGAGTATTCTAGAGATTGTATTACTTTATCCTAATTACTCAGATCACTTTTAACAGCATGATAATAACATCATCATGCTAATTATTTCCAAAATAAATCGTACTTTTGTCTTCAGTGTTTAGAAACATACAGTAATATTCATTTCAGGCTTTTTTGTTGCTTATGCAGTGAGGTTTTAGACACCAAGAAAATTCCAATAGAAAAAAAATGAAGTAACAAAGACTCTAAGTTTGCAAGTACTCATCAGTAACTGAAAACATTACAGTGTGTTAATTAAGCAGGAACTCCAAATGCTAAATAACTATCATAATCATAACTGTATGGGTGTTGAAATGCATCACTATGGGGTAGAGTTATGTTTTACTGAGTGCTTTAATTATGCTTTTTCTTTTTATAACATCCCTGTAATGTAATCTGTTCTTACATTCTTACTCTTAACTACATTTTAACATGGGGTTTGCTGCTTTGTTTCCTGCCTCCATTGAAGAACACAAATTTTTCCCTGCTAAAATTCCAAATGGGCTAATAAGCATGTTTTTCTTTTCCTGTTATAATGTATGACTTGTCCTGGAAAGTGTGAGAGACAGGATGCATGCAGGCTGAAAGTGTGCATGACAACTTACTGGAGAAAAGTTTGGCTACTTGGCATTTAACTCTTTTTATTTTTTACCACATTAATGATAAGACTGTTCCACATGATATAAGGAACACAGTAAAGGTTTTATGCTAAGAAAGTATATAATTTTTTCTTTTTCACATCTATATTTAGTTATATACTAAACTTAACTCACATGATGTTTTTACATTAGTCTTACAATTCTTATCATCTGTAACATGGATGTAACCAGAACACTTGACCTTCAGCCTCTGTCTGCCCTCACAGGACAGAGAATAGGGATTCAGAAACAGTACTGAGTATTTTCCAAGTTTTCATTAAAACCAACATTCCTCACAGGTGAACACAAAATCAATTGCTTGTCAAATTAGACACTGACTCTTGTGCAGCAGTGCAAGGCAGTTTCCAACGCAGATCTTTTCAAAGACTTGGATCTGATAATTTAGTGTCGAACATGAGCACAGAAGCTTTACAGATATTTCAATTTTTTTAATTAGAATACTAACTGATATGAACAACCATTACACCTGCTGTTTTGCAAGATTACAAAATGTACCTGACTTACCCTGTAAGAAGTTCAAGCTCACAGTAAGCCTCCCTCTTCACCAGCTGAGGGACAATAGTCTCACAAACACACCAGTTGAGATATTGGACACTTGGCAGACAGAGACAGGCAGCAGTTCCAAGTGCCAAGACACCTATCTAAAGCACTAAGGCCAAATTTCCACTTTCCTGACACTTGTGATTAAACAAACTTATGTTGATATGAACATGGCCTGTGACTTTTTAGCTGCATTTTCTGCATTTAGAGTTTGTGTTTTTCAAGTATTTTAAAGTTCTGTGAACTAAAAGTATGGCTTGAAGCACAGGAAATATCTTTAATAATACAGCAGACTCAGTAATGTACAGGCTAAAGTCACGCTAAAGGTATTTGTCTCAGTCCTACTACTAAACTCCGTAATTACACAGAAGTATGTAAGAACATAGACACAAAGAAGTGGGTTAAAAAGCATAATTAAAGCTCTGAAACAGTAGCTGCCTGAGGACATCTCGGGCCAGGTCCCACTAAATGCAGACAAGCAACGGAAGAAGTCAGGTTCTCTTTTTTTCCCTTTTACAACAGGAAATAACTCATTAAAAAGATACTTCCCCATAATAATTATTTTAAACCAGACATGAATCAGAAACTTCAGCAGCTAAATAAAACCTTTGGAACTGCAAATCTCAGGTTAGCAGCACTGGTTGTTTTTTTAGCATTTTTAATGTCTGAATAGTTCATTTCAGCTGCAATTTTTGCAATTTCAGTACTAAGCCCAGGTCTCTCATTTGTATCATAAACAAAATATATCTGAAGTTGAAAATACTACATTTCTTCCATTGCATGCAATAAAAATTGATAAATAGAACATAAATTTCAACACATGGATGGTAAATAGGAATATAGACTGAAATGGAGATAACACCACACCACTCTCTTGATATGCTTTATAGAGACACTTTACTTAAAACTAATTTCCATTTTATGCTAGATTGTAGGAGTTACAAGTTTTATCCGCCATTACAGCAGCAGAAAAATTTGATATCCAATATTTACAATATTTTTTTTTTAATAACTGGCTACTTAGCACTACATTTGAGATCAAGTGTTCAACTATATTAAGCCTTAATATCATGGGGTACATTGTAGTAGAACTTAAGGATTTCTTTCAAAAATGTCTCCTGGAGCAAAACCATTATAATGGAGATATTCACTGTTCTTATTTGAGATACTCAATACCCATTTTTACCTACCAAGTAAGTCAGATCCAAAATTTAAAAAGTTCCAGTGTTAATATATACATTATTTGATATCTGCATTACCCACTTCTTCCATCTAAGATTTTCAGTCTCAGTGGAGTTAAACCATTTGTCTGAACAAAGGGCATTATGACAATATAGCTATTGAGAGGTTCTAGGGTAAGTTCACAATGAGATTATCACCAGTGAAAAAGGCTGCCCTGAGACATGGTCATGCTTAAGCTCTGATACAGATTCTTCAAGAATGTCCTCTGTTTAGAGTGTTTTTTCAAACAGAAACAGATTTTTAAGGCAGGAAAGGATTTATGTACCAAGCCTGTGGTGCCTTCAGGGGCTGACTGCTATAGGCTATAAGGCAAAAAAAGCCCCTCTTATTGGAAAATATTTGTGTGAAAACACCATCCAAAAGAATTTGGATTCCTGAGAGCACAAGGAGGAAAAAGTGATGCCATATCTAACTATGACTCCAGTCCTTCAACTGTTATAGCATAAATTGTCAAATCTTACTCAGAATATGTGAAAAGTGCTACATGAGCACTGCCAACATTTTCAGTATTTTTCCAACATAGAATATGTCTTTTGAATCAATAGTTTGTTTAGGCAAGGACTATTAGCTCCACACATGCATTCTCTTTCCTATCTTTGCCATATGGAGCCTGCTGCATTAAGCTATAGGAAGTGGCATTCTACCCTTTCACCCCTACAGTGAGTGACCTGTCTGCACTGGGTTTATATCTAAGCCGCTTGTACTTGGCAAAATCAAGATGTAATTCAATTGTAAAGACTGTAATGACTCGCATTCAAAAATACAGATTCAAAACTCAGGTTAAAACTTAAGACAATAAACCCCAATAAACCCTTAAGACATGCAGAAATATTCCTAATTATATCTATTATGTAATTTAATATTATTATATTTCTATTCGATAGAAAAGCATATACTAAAAGGATTTTTAAGATAGTAAGGCCATTGAATGCATGGGCTGCTTGTATTGACATAAATGGGATCCAAACACCCACATTTAAAATCAGAGAGTAATAGCCATTTTACTGTGATTTCTGAGAACTTTCAAGGAAAAAATTACCAGATTTATTATCTTCATATGAGTTCAATATATGAAGTTATTAGAACATCTTTTCTTACCTGTCCAAAATAAACAAAGAACCTGAGTAGCAAAAGCATAAAAAAAATGAAGCTAAAACTTTAGGGTCTCAGATTACTCTTGTGTACAAAGTTACTTAAAGCTTGAGCAAGACCAGTATTATGGGTGATAATAAACAATACAAACAGAAGAGGAGAAAAGTCAGCACAGTGGTCAATTATGTCTGAAGTACCCATGTGAATGGCTTCAAACCACAGGTTCTATTTGCTGTGCAGAAGTACTTAGATTCAACTCTACTATAAAGCTTTCTGAAGTAGACATGTGTAAATAATAATAATAACAACAAAAATAACAATGTGTTCCTATAATATTGCCATCTGTAAAATTCAAAGCAATCAAAAAGATTAACTTGGTTTAACAACATCAGGAACTTAATAATGATTAGGAACCAACACAATAGCAGGGCAGTGCTACTGATTCCAAGTGCTACAGATGATAATGTCTAGAGACACCATAAGAAAGCATTGCAAGACTTTTTTGTTCCCACCCTTGTTAAACATATAGAGAGCTTAAATACAATTAATTAATTCACAGTGTTGCAGAACAGTGTTTTGGGCTGCCAGAATAATCACAATCACAACAACTTCTTATCATATCCTTTTTCTCATACAGTAATATAAACACTTTCAATATCATAAAATACACAGTGCAATACAGCTGAATTAATCTATCAGGAAAAATACAACGTGGGGTATTTTGTTATTCTTGAATGTTTGATATCAGCACCATAATATCACAGTAGCACTATTTCTGATGTACCTAACTAGAACAGTATATGTAATGCAACATTTTGCCCTTCTATTCCATTTTATTCCTTTGCTGCTGAAAGAGTTCTTTAAAATATTTACATGGTAACTAGCAAGAAATAGTTCTGCATATTGCAGGCAGAAGAAAATATTGTGAGTTGTTAGTTTGCTGAGAAACTGTGCTTACATGCATTTTTTAAATTCCTGGATTGTTTCTCACCCTTTTTGTTTCACTAGCAATATGTTCATATGATGAAATATAGAGCAGTGAACTAACAGACTGGAGAAGACTGCCAAACACCAGCTTTGCCTCTGGCCAGAGTATTCTGTACACCTGCAGTCCTGAAAACGCTGGAAAGGTTTCTAATTTCATGTTTTGAGAAGAAAAATAAAATGCACTCAAGGAGTTAGAAGATCTTGCACTTTGGCCAACTCCACTTACAGTTTTGGCTCTATATCCTAAAAGGGAAAAGAGACAACTGGGAAATTTTCTCGTAGTATCCAAGTTCAGAATGAATCAGTAACTTAGCAGTGTCTTCTGCTCTTACCAAAACCTCTTGAGACATTCTAAAAATGGGCTTTAAGCTAATTATTTCATGAAGGATTGCATCACTATACAAATTTCTCTAAAAATAGCTGTCCCAGAATTCTCAAAAGGAATCTTGGCCAGGGTGATTATACATATTATGTAATCACTCAGCCAAGCCCACATGGTGATTTTGTTTAGTGCTGTATTTCTGAAAGCTTCTTAAAAGCCTACTACAAAGTTCTACAACTCTCAAAACACAGCATTTGGTGTATGAATCAAAGCAATTCCAGTGGTTGCTTTGCTGGGAGTGCATTACTATGCTTGCCATTTATTTAAAGCACTAAACAATAAATATTTAACTGACAGATTGCAGCTGCTAAATTGTATTTAAATCATGACAACTAAATATGTTTGCTTCTTATGGAAATGTGTTTGCAACACAGAGGTCAGTATTATTACTACTAATGTTACAGTTGGATACACTGTGATAGAAATAATTTTCCTAGGTTATCAAAATATAATGTGAGAAACCTGCAAAAGTAAGCCAGCACTTGAGATAAAAACAATTATCTTCTTCCAGCTTAGAAATAACAGAAGTTTTACTTAAACTCACACAGTCACAATCCATAAAAATACGGCTCAACTCATTCACATAAATAACATTTTAATCTTCAGACATATGTCTATCTATAGCTTTATTTAAAATAAATCCTAGAAGTTCTCATTTCCTTACAAAGGCACTATATTTCGTTTCTCTAAGATGCCTCTTTTTTCTTTGGCAGTGTAAAAATTGTAACAAATCACTTCAAAATCAATGTCCTGATAGTAGTTTACAATGTGCTTGATATTCCCAAAGGCCAGAAAATTAAAGTAGAAAAATTGGATAAGGGAATTCAATGACATATTTGGTGCTAGGAGCATTATCTAAGTCACGAACTATAAAAAAAAAAAAAAAGCCAGAAATTTGCAATTGAGACTTTTTTTAAACTTTATTTTTTGAACACATTCTATTTCTGGTTTCATTCTATTTCAGTTTAGATTACTCTTAGGCTGCCTTTTGTCAGTCTGCAGGCACTGCTGAGCAATGGACATCAGTACATTTGTCAATGTGAAAAGCATTGACATTTTATGACCAAAAAAAATTGATTAATTAAAAAGAAAAGGATAAAGGTGTATTTTTGAGCTGGGGGGCCAGGGCTGGGGTGGGGGGTGGGGTATACCCTTGGGAAGTAAATACTTGGCCTCCAAACTGAGTAATAACTCATTGCACTGGTGCAAGACAACCCATAGGAAAAATAAAAGACATAAAATAGCATCAAGTTTATGTCATGGATACACTAAGATGAATATTCATGCCTAAGCAGGCAGTACAGTGTATTTGTTTTATCTTTGCCAGAATGGGGCCTGTTTAGAAAATAGCCTGTAACTCCTAGATATTGAAAAGCTCTTGGTACTTTTCTTCCTTTCATGGAATTTTTCAAGCTCATGGCCTGTGGCACAATGCTAACATACTCTGAAGCAACCCTAAGGAAGCTTTTGGACAGCCAAGAAGTTTCCTGTTGAAATACAGAATGGATTATGATGGTCCAGAGGAGTTTTTCTCAATGCAAGAATGTGGCAAGTGCAGTTCTATGTGCATTTGGCCAGTCGATCTCAGACAAGTCAGTGAGACATCACAGTGCAGAGACAGAATCCTCCTGGCCTTCATCCAACAGTAAAATTCTATGAGTAACCTCAATACTTTGGGTTACTTTATTGAGTTTAACACAACTGACCTCCTGAACCTTTAAGACATCACCACACACTGTGCCCTATCTCTTTAGACATGAAGCTTTTGATGTCTACAATGACCTCAGGTGAGTCAGACCTTTGTGAGCAGGAAGTACATGAATTTGAAGGCATTTTCATGTTCCAACTAGGTAAGCACCTGTGTTACAAACTACATCCACTAAAATTCCATAACCCTTCTCTTAAATTGCAACCCTATCTCGTCTCATCAGAGTCAGGTGAAAGAGCAGTAGTTGGCTCTCTCCTGGGCACTGAGTATCAAGGAAAAGTATTCACGTTTCTTATTCTGATTCTGGGAAATATACTTCCATCAACAGTATTTTCCAGGGGAAGACAGTGACTTCCCTTCTTAGTCCTCAAAGAGGATATTCCTGGGTGTTTCATGGATATAATCAGAAGTCTTGGATTCTGACAAATTCACATGCATACCTGTCCTTCTCTCTCTCAAGTAACAGCCTTTGTAGCTCTCAAGGAAATCCCTTTGTACTTACTTTTTTGTATTAGCAGGGGACTTGCAAGCTACAGCAATCCTACCTTGGACACTGAAGCCACGACTTCAATAATAGTAGCAAAGCAGCATCCTAGGCTTGGTATATAATGTGCTTTTGTAGGTATTTCCTATTGCAATGGTCCACAGTACAGCAACATTTGAAATGGTAAAAAATATGGAACTGAAGTTTATCAACAAAGTCTAGGATGCCACTGAAAGAGACAGCAGCAGAAACAGTGACTCAGAGAGTTTCTGAGATAGAAACTCCCCAAGCTACCAGCAAAACCAAAAAGCAAATGCATCTGACATATGATGTTACACTTGTTTATAAAAATCACACTTGTTTATAAAAATCACAAAATAAACTTGATTGAAATAATGTTCTATTTCAAATGGCACAGCTCATTCTCACTAAAGCCTAATTTCAAATTATTGCTTCTTTACTGAAATGACCAATCTTTGAAAAGAACAGATATAACAGTAACTTTTACATTCAGGAGGCGCATTACTTGATGTGCAAACCAATAATGGGATTTACTGTGGGTTACATATATATCAGAAAAAATGTCTCAATTGCAGATGCTGATGGAGAAAGGAAGAGCTCGTCTGCAACACACTGTGGATATATATAAGAGGAATATAGATTTTTATCATCTTATTTTGCCTCTCAAAGCAAAAATTCCTCCTACAGTATAAAACAGGGATGGATTTAGGGGTCTAATGTTTACAATTATCTAGTGAGTCATCTTCTAATATTTATAAATATTTCTCCTTTGTTGATCACATTAGGATGGAGAAATATGGCTTTCTTTTTTGCCTCTTTTAGCAGTGTAACAGCTGTGGAAAGCAAAAAAAATTGATACTGCAGCTGATCATTCACTGAATTGTAGTGAATCAGAAATAGATTGGGAGTCAGCATATCTCAAAGAAACTGAGGAACTGGGTGGATACATCACACAGTGTGGAATCTGTCACTTCCCCCCTGGCCGAGCACAATCATAGCAAGGAAGAATTGCACTAACAAGCCTTTGTGTTGGATGCACATGTAAAAGCTTTGGGGGTTGACAGTGGTTCTTCCCAAAGGGATTAAAGAAGTATGAGTGATGTCTACAACCTCTATTATCAGATAATTCGTAAGTGTAATAAAGTGGTGACCTAGTTAAACCACATTCCTGTTCCTGGTGTCTCTTTTTTTGTGGTGTCTGAGATAACAGGGAGATTATTTTGGCATCAATTTAATCTAGTTAAATAGCTTTACTGAAGATCTTTATCACTATAAATAATGGAGGTATTTGAAGTATTTGGTTACAATTCTAACTGAAGTTATCCAAAACAATGTCTCTATAGCAATCTTCTTCTGCTGTTCCTTAACTCTGTCTGAAGAAAGTTATGAATGTTTTGATCACTCTTCAACAGTACCTTAAAGGTACAAAGCCAAACAAACCCAAAAACAACAACAAAACAGTTGCCCAAGTCTCTGATAAACATTTTAAAAATATCCATGACAGGTAATATCCATGACCATGGTAAAGTGGTGTATCCATTTACTCTTCAGTAACATGAGATGAAGGTGAAAAAAGAAGATGTCTAAAAAAGAAAGTAACTGTCTTCTCTTTTCCAAAGTAAATCAAATCAAAAATCCCTAAAATTACTTGGAACTTAACTTCACCTGCTCTGGTGCAGCAGCACAAGCGGATGAAGTGTTAAAAAGCATGAAGCACATTGCCTATTTAGCATATAAATTTTGGGTGAAATGTCTCCTGGTCAGCTGCCTGACCTGAGACATGACTGCATCATGGCTGGAACACAGGTATTGAGCTGGAATATCTGAGCTGAAGTCAGCATCAGGATTGGATAATAAATTGATGCTCAGGGGCTGTTTCCTATTTTTTTTAGACCTGTGGGAAAAAGCTATAATGATAAGACACATGAGATCAGAGCTATCAGGAATTTAGGACAGCAGCAAGGGTTTTCCTTAGCTTTCTGTCACTGAGTGCATGGAGTTCTACAGCATGTGATGCATGATTCAGGGTAAAGAATCTAACATTGACTGTGCAATATGTCCCAAACATCATTGACACAGCATACTCAATTGTAGGGTGGCACAATGCCTGACAGCAGGGTGGTTACTGTGACAGGCTAAGGAGACCTCAATGATTTTGTTGATTGTATTCTCCTCCTCCTCCTCAAGCAACAATCACAGAATTCTGTAATGTCCCACAAAGGAAAACATTACATACACCACCTGCAGACATGGTCTGAAAAAAAAATTTTTCATCTTTTTCACCTATTCTGAAAGAGGGGAGGTGTCTGACAACATACATGACACACCCAGATCTTCAGTATCCAGGTTGTCTGAACAGCCTTTGCCCCCTTGCCTACAGTACCTCTTCTGTCTATGACCACAGACCTCCCAAAAATCAGGAGGAGCAGCCACTGCACATTATGCACAGTTTTAAACATTTTAACTAGGCAGAGAAGAAACCTATGCACTGTGTTTTGCACAAGTGTACTGTGTCTAGTATGATTATTTTCCACATTAATAAAGCAGAACATAAATTTGCTTGCCATGATACCTATTTCTAGAGTTTTTTTAACTATGTGTTTTTTATTCAAACCTCAAATAACTTATGGTGTTGAAGACAGGGTGACTTTTAGTCTTTTGAGAATTTATTTTAAGGATAATCATGATTTCCAGATAACCCCTCAGAAAGCCTGAAACCTTCTGAAAACACAATTATTTTACAACAGATAAGCAAATAACTGAACAGAAGGAGGTTAAAAAGAGTCAACAGAACAGACAGATCTTGCTTTATGCAAAGAGCATCTGCTCTCCTCTCTCACACAATTAAGAAGGCTGGAAACAATATGAGCGAAAACAGAAAATGTATTGACTGCATATAATATGAGCCAAGCAAACATGCAGCTAAATACTTAACAACTACAGAAAAGCAATAAACACTTACATTGAACACTTCCTACCTTTTGTAACTGCTGTTACATGTCAGACCTGGCTTGAACACTTCCAACATGAGGTCAGAATAAAATGGTACAAATGAAAATAATGTCAATTTTCTGTTGCCATGAAAGTATGAAAATTAATGTCTGCCCACCTGCTGTTTTAACTGATGTACTAATCTGTCCTTCTCTCGTTTAAGAGCCATTACTTCATCTTGAGTCTTCTTTTTCTTTGAAGCAGACAGCTCAAGCAAGGCAATATTTGCATCTTTTTCACTAATTGCAGCAAGCAAAGCTTCCTGTCTGATAAAATAAAATAAAAATTGTTACATTCTAATTAGAACATATACTACTATATCTCACCATGTGAGATGTTTCTTTCAGTCTCTAGGAGAACAACCAACTACCTTCTGAATACTCTAAATAGCAAACTTTGTCAAGTCTAACAAAACCATGAAATAAACAGATTAGCCAAAGAAGTTCTCTTTATAGATTTTCCATTATTCACTTCATAAAATATTTATCTCAGTCTATTTTACTACAATATATCTAACAATATTTCTGTGAAACTTCTTGCTTTTAAAAATCTTTGATATTTATTTTTTTAAATTCACTTTCCCAAATTTTAGAGCATCTTATAGAAATCTTTTGTGATTTATACAAATCATGAAAACAAATAAAACACATATATGTTTATAATATCCTGTTAATTTTGTACCCGAGAAACCTCAGTGCAGAAATATCTGGACATCTTCCTCATATTTATTTAAATGTTTTCCTATGGATTTATTATTTTTCATTGTGTCACCACAAAAATATATTTCTAGAAGTAAAATAGAACATCTAGAAAATAAGTTTCTTGACCTATTTGTTCATGAGAAATCTCTTCCTTTGCAATCTTGACCCCTCAATCTTCATAAAGCAAACAGAATCTTACAGCACTCAGAAACATATAGGATTACACAGGCAATACCAGGGGCACAGCATAAATAGCTTGTGAGGACAAATGACAAGGGCAATTTTTACAATATGCAGTTGGAAGCACAGATCTTGCAGTATCTTATACTCTAAAGTGCTCGTGTTGGCAAGGCCATAATCTGTCCTTTAATTTCATAAATAAAAGAAATATATTGACCTTCTGCAATGCATTCAATGACAGACTATGACTTATTAGCCAAGAAAAAGCATATAATACCTTTAGGCATCAAATAGCTTTTAGAACAGAATATGTTATGGTCTATGCCTTTTTTCCAGAACTATATAAGATCAATCATTAAAAAATAAACATGGATAAATGAATCATAAATTAATCTTAGGCTCCAACTGCTAATAAATGTACGAATATGGCTCATGAACTTCATACAGTCAAGGTGAGCTAAAAGTTTGGAATTCTCACAGTCCTTTGCTTGCCAGCAAAAATGTCAAGAAAGCTATTTCACTTTTATTTCAAAGTTCCTAATGTATTAATGTAAATATTTATAGGACAATATTTCTGATGGAGTCAAAGAAAAACAACCCATTTATTTTACCCCAAGTTATGCGACATGGATCAATTTTAGATAAACAGTTGCATTTTATTCATACACTCTAATAGTCTCATTCATTATTCTGTCCTCTTCATTCTAATCACAGTTAAATGATGTTTAAAAGAGAATGCCATAAGACTCCAACAGTCTAATTTAAATTATAGGTATGAATTATTTTAAATAACCAGTATTAAACATAAAAAATATCAGGGGCACGTTCCACTAGACCAGGTTGCTTAGAGCCCCATCCAAGCTGGCCTTGAACACTTTCAGGGATGGGGCAGCCACAGCTTCTCTGGGTAACATGTGCCAGGGCCTCACCAACCTCACGGATGTCAGATGTCCTAACCTAAATTCTCTGGCAGAAACAACAGGTATTCTGCTACATTATAGCCAAAGAAACAGAAACAGAATATTGTATATACACATAAAATATGTTCTTCCAAATCAAATAAGATTAGGTTGGTTCCCCCACAGACTTTTGAAAGCACACTGCATTAAAATTACTGAGAAAGGTTAGTCAGAAGTGTTGACAATGTTCCAGTGGTCTTGCATCAAGAAACATTTTCTTACTTTTAACTTGCATCAGGCAACAATTTTGTTATTATTTTGGACATTATTGAAAATAGGTTTCATAACGTTCCCCTGGTTTTCAGGATATGCAGGGAAAAGATTTGCCCTGTCTGTAATTAACACCAGTGGGATTAAATACTAATCTTTAAATAATGGTAGTCATTGCATTGCTGTAAAATAGGTAAACAGCAAAATATAAATAAATCTGTTTATACCATAATAATCATTGCAGAGATATACTTATTTAATATCTGAAGGTAAACACTGATATGGTCATCACAAACTCAAATCACTCACAACGAACACAGGCAAAGAAATACACATCTTAGAAATTCCAAGGTTTTAGAATATATTTAGATTCACTCAAGCTATGTCAGAACTCCATGCCAACCAGACCCAATATAATGTCTGCTCTCTAATAGCAAATTTCACAGTAAATACTTGCCATCTGTGAGGTTTTTAATAATATATAGTTAGTTAATTATGAGTAACACATATTAGAGCTGTAAAAAGCCAGAAATAGAATGAAAGGTTTAAATTAAGTTGAAAACTCTATGAAGCTATTCTGAAGTTTTACTTCTCCTCTGAGGTTTGCTTCTCCTCTGCCTCAAAAATTGGCAGTAAAAACACAAATCTGACTAGTGAGTAAGAAGAGTCAGAACTTCTTTGGCATCATTTATTATCAAATAAATGATATTTGGTATCAAATTATTTGATATAATTTCAACATCTGACAATAGTATTCACTTGCATCCATATTTTTTGTATTGAAAGCCAAAATGATCACACATTCCTGTGGTATCAACTGCTCAACTGTGCAACACTCTCTACCCCTCCTTTAAAGTAGCAGATGAGGTGAAACCTTCCATGGGACAGGAGAGCCAGCCAACATGCTTTGAAAAATCTGCACTCTGGATTCTGCAGTCCCAAACCCACAAAATTCCGCAGAGCCAAACATGCACCTTCTCAGCTGATGGGGATTTTCCTATCTTAGGAAAATATGCAACCAAACACTTAATTCCAGGAAATAATGACTCATATAGAACACTTCCAGGAAATAATGGTTCATAGTCATGTGAAATAGCTGCTGTCATATGACACCACAAGTGCTCCACTGAGACACTCTGAGATTTGAATCAAACCCACAGCATATACAGGTTTGAACTGGCCCCCACAAAATTATTGCCAATATATTTTTTAATTCTTATCTTTACAGTTAATTTAAGTGGAGCTGAGAGGCTTTAAACCTGTGCACATTTAGAGAAAACTATGCAAGAGTGTGAGGACGGGGATTTCTATTCAAATCCTTCCAGGGCAACGTGGAATGACGAATACATCAATACAAACTCACACTGCCAGCACTCTTGAAGCCACCCAAACGTGAGCCAGCTTCAGCTCAGAAGCTGTAAAGCCTCATTTATCTAAGAGACAAGGTGTTTTAGCTTGGGCACCGTGCCACACAACGTGCTGATGGCTTCCAGACTGGAACTGGCTCACACACAGCCTGCAGAGTGTGGGCAGAGCAAGCTTGCACCTGTCTGCACAGACACACTCCTGGGATATGTCGGCACATTAGCTGTGTCTATTAGCACGGATAATCTGAACAGTAATAACCTCAAATATATAACCCAGTGGCATTTAACCAGGCATCTGGGTTAACAGGAGTTCAGCAAAGCAGGACTGTGTACTCTTACCAAACGATACATGTTGGTTGCTTACATCCTTATTAAACTACTTCTGTACAGCGGGAAGACAGCGAAATCCAACAGTTCTTATTAACATTTTTCAGAGTACAAGACAAAGATGTTGTGACAGAGCACCTAAGCAAACTGAAGTGTTGTCCTTTACTTCTGCATGGGCTAGCACCCAGCCTCCACTAAGTCCCTGGAACACAGAAGTCGAAAAATACCTTTCCCGTGCTAGTAAGGCATCGTAAGTGAAGGGATCCAAGCATTTATGAAGCTGCCTCTCAGGACAGACCGGGATCTCTAGATTATCATATCCCAGTTATTACATATTGCACACGAGTTTGCCCACATCTACCCACATCTTACCCACATTGCCAAGCTACCCTGTCATCACACTTCAAGTTTCCTATGGAAGAACAAAACCACGAACAGCAGCAATTTATTTTAGCTATCCAGTGACCCTGCTAAAAAAACAACACCACCAGTTTTGCAGGAAACATTTGAAATGACATTATCTGGCCATTAGCAATATGGTTAAGATGCTGGTGAAGCAGCTGACAACGATTTTCTCACAAACATGACGTAAACTTTATTCAAAAATGTAAACTGGTGGCAAGGTTTTCCTCTAAATCTCTCAGGTGGGTAATACACTTCCACTTTGCTGCTAGAAAATTAAACTCATCATGTGTTTCAGTGCAAGAATTTTTGAAAATCAAGACCTGAACTGGCACCAAGAACAACACACAGTCCAACATATTCTCCAGCTAACATGGCCTAAGAGTGTAAGCATAATTTATAATTTCTAATTATCTACTGTGTCAGGGAAAAAAATTACTATCCAAATACAGTTCTATAGAGATGTTATCACTATTTGCAGCCAAAATGTCTCCTTATTGTTTAATAAATTATGGCAATAAAATACATTTTAAAATAATTTATTAGAGCAGTGGATTAAATGACATTCTTTAACAGTAATATTTATAAAGAGTAATCCCTTTTTGCTATTAGTAGTTTTTCCTCTCTTTTTTTGGCAAACTAATCTGTTATACAAATAACAGCGTAGTACTTTTAACACCAAAAAAAAAAATCACTCTAACTTTACAGGGTAAAATTAAGTAAACTCTCAGATTAAAAAATGCATAATTAAACCTAACAGCATTTGTTCCACATTGTTAATTATTCTGTACATTTTCCTCAGAACTACATAAAGTCATTCCTAGAATTCTCAATTTATATATCCCTCCGATATAATATGTTTCTCTTTCCAAAGAGGAGAGGGAGAACTTTTCCCTGAAAAAGCAAAACTGATGAAATTAAACTTCTCTCCCTGGCAAAGACTGACAACATTCTACTCCACAGCAACCTACTCCCTCATGCAAGTCTCCTTAATATAGAGACAGTGAATGGAACAGTCACATCTGAGAGCTGGGCTTAAGATCCTAATACTTCCAGTAAGAAGTACCAAGAAAATGTGCACAAATATTTTGCTATACTTAATGTCACTTCAGACTAAAATACAAAATAATAGACAAAAGAAACACTCCCTTCCTAATGGCCAGGAATTAATTTATTTACACAAGTTGTATTCTATGCAAAACCATTCAGGATTCCAGTCTGTGCAATGTTTTCATTAACTACATGAATGATGGACTAGAAAATCTACTTATTACATTACAATGAGGTTTGAGAATGGGAGGATTTTCAAGTGCCATGAAGAGAGGAATAAAAATGTCTTTACAAACCAAAGACGCTGTCTATAAAACTAAGGAGAAACTCCATATTAAGGATCTGTTGTGAATAAGGCAAATATCACACTGAGAAGTATAAACAAAAATAGATTGCAAGGCAGAAGTCAGTCTTTTGATCTACATGAAAGAACTGAAATAATGAATCCAACACTCCAAGAAAAATGTGGAAAAAAGCAGTTAGAGAAATGACTGACAAGAAAACATTGGGGAAAACTACAATAAATAGTCTATGAGTGGCAACAGCATAAAGAGAACATAAAATGCTATGTCAAATTGAAGTAGAATTTTTTTTTCTATATTCATTCACACAGAACAAGAAATGATGTCTATAAGTTGCAGAAGAAAGCTGTGTTGTTTTTCCTCCTAATATCAAGCCAAGGTGTAATGATAATGGCAGGCTAAGTATCAATAGCAACTGAGTGCCAGAGGCTGAGGAAAGATGGCCACTGACAGTGGAAGCCTTTTTGAGCATTTTAGGCAAATATCTCTTAGAAATGACCTGGGTATAGTTGATCTTACTGCAAGACACGACTTTACCAGCAACCCAACGATTCAATGTTTTAAAGAAGATTTACTCTGTGTCTCAAGACAGTAGTCCTTGGAGTTAATGTCATGCTTTATCTGCTTCCATCATATGCTTGCTAACCTTCCTACAATCGGAGTGAAAGACCTTTTACATTTAAGTTTCTACATCTACAGTAAGAAAGAACAATACAGTTTCCTGTGAAAAATTCCACTGTAACAATTGCACATAAGAATAACTTCTTATGTATAGGCCGTTCCTCAGTGATAGTGAAATACAGACATGCCTTTCCTTGGAGGATTGATCAACTATTAATCTGACAACAGAAGTGGCTTTTAGACAAACAAAAAAATAAAATAAATGTTTTAGTGAAGTCACTGGAACTAGTGCTAAGGAACGATCTGAATTAAAGAGAAGTACCATACGTAGGATTAGACAAAGCAGATGATATCAAAGCAACTCAATTATAAACATTACCTAACACCTGAAAAATGCAATCTTATGGATCTCTAGCAATACAGACACAGAGTATGCATTTGTGAAAGCATCTGTCCTAGAGTGAAAAAAATTACTTAATATGAAAAGGAAGTCTTAGCATACTAGAAGGGAAGATAAGATAATGCAAGAAGAAATAAATCCATGAAAGTCTCCATTGAATGCCAAACTGAAAAAGTATATTGTATACAGTATTTTATCAACCTTCAGCCTAAACAAATGTCAAATGGAATAATTTCTTTAACAAATATGGGCAACAACTCAGAAAAAAGGGTTGCTCACTAGCATATATTTAGTCAAGATTAACTAAGGATAAAAAAATGTACTAAGAACAGATTTAATAACCCTAAGCTGTCATTCAGCTTGTAGGAGGCATTCAAGATACAGCTAATAAAACACAAAAAAATGGTTCCAACCACCCACAAAAAAATCTCAGTAGTATAAAACACTGCAGGATGACCACTAAGATAAATGCTTTCTTTTGAGAGCTGCCTTGCAGTTAACCTTCTTAAAGAGTCTCCCAGAAACCTCTAATCATAATACATTGCATTGCCACTTATCACAGTCAATTTAGAAGTGAGCTCTGTAAACACTCCTGCCTTACTCCCCACCTCTGTTAGTCTAAGAATAATTTTTTGAGCTTTAATAAAAGAACTCATGACAACTTTCTGGGAGGTGGAGTGATTTCTTAGAAACAGTCCAATTGTAATCCAACAGAATTCCAAGATTAAGATTTATAGAAACAAGACCTTCTAAGAAGAACTTTTACTACCTTTACTACTTAAGCTGTTCTCCACAAAATACAGAAATGCAACTTTAAAAGTCACTATTAAAGTTAAATCAAGTCAGAAATGTTTGAACTAATGATATACAGTAGAGTACTCAGTCAGCTTCTTACATGCTAATCGTACTGAAGGAGAAAAAAAAACAGCTCAATCAACTTTTTCCCTTTAATTATTGTTTTCTTTCCCTCATGACCCCCAGTATTCAACCTTAAGTTCAGTAGGAGGTGACTAGAGATAGACAGTGATGAGAGATCCTGTTTGAAACAGCTTCTCTCTGTCACTCCTAAAGCAAATAAATGGTTTGTTAAAACATGCTGTTAATCCATTATGGATGTATATGCATCTTAGAAAATAAACTTCAGAATATTATTGGTATTTTAAAGCTTTTTCTTTAAAAATAATTCATAGTGATCATACACATGAAATTTAAAATATGTATATTCAACAACAGAGTTGTAAGTCTAAGCTAGTACTGTGACACAGACATGTAAATTCAGTCACTATTGATTTTCAAAGATTATCCTAAAATTGTATGTTTGAGGTTGACAGAAAATTTCTCTCTCCAACTGCTTTATAGAAGGATATTTATAGCTTACTTCTTTTGAATGAACATTTATTTTGCACGGCATTCAAAGAACAAACCCTTCTGAAATACTTCCAGAAGAAAAAAAACAGCATGAAATAGGGGTTGTCCTGGTTCCCTTAACAGCAAACACAGAGAACTACTGATGCTCCACAGCCCAAACACATCAAGGAGCAGAGGGGACTGCCCCCTTAAGTGGGACACAAAGAGGGGGTGCCTGCTCTTACACACCCCAGTCCACCACTCTGACCCACCAGGCACTTTTTCCCATATTATCTGAGGATCAAACTTTGAATTTTTCATCTGATCAAGTCTTCTGCTGGAAACAAGTGTGAGGATGAAATGTCAATGCTTGCACTATGTGAGACAAACAAACAGTCTCTATATTACACCTGAATTACATGTATATCTTCATTAGGCTACAATCAAGGAGAAACAGGAAGATGCATCTGTCCCTAATGTGAAATTTCAGAGTAAATGGAAATAAGGAGAAGAGAGGACCTGATTCTGAATAATCATATAAGAGTTTCTTGAAAAAGCAGCTTCCTTACCAATTTGTCCTTTTCCTCCAGTTTACCTGCCACAGTTCATTACTCCCATAATCACACCTCTACTTCCATCTCTCAGTAACCGTACTGTCTTTACATTGGCAATTGCAAATTATTCCCTTTTTTCCTCCTTAACATCAATTTGCTATGTGCATAGAGGTCTCTTGTTAAGCAAACAAAAATAATCCAGATTTTAAAAGGCAAAGAAGGAACTTCACGCCCAACTTTTGGGGCTAATTTTCAAGCAAGAAGTAGGCACTCAACTGCCCTTTGAATTCTTGGAACTTTTTCAAGCCCTATAACATTGCACTTCTGATATCTTGATAATTTATGTTTTTAAAATGACAGATAAGTAAAACAGATCCCTCAGAAAAGACACTGAGAAAGCAATTACATCATAGTTTCATAGATCATGCTTCAATGACCACTGCATTCTCATTTCATTCAAACAGGCAGCACTGCTCACACACGAGGAGATGTAACAAGCTTCAGACTGTGTGAGACATGCAGAGAGAAAAAAAAAACCACAGTCCTGCAAAGCACAGCAGAAGTTAGATGATGACAATTATTCCTGGGTTTTGCAGCTTTTTACTAGAACTGACTTCCACTGTTCACCACGATTCTCCATAGGAGTGACACCCATACTAGGTTAAAATACCTCTGCCTGTTTTATGCGATAGCCCAACGTGGTGCAGAAATGGGAACTGCTGGGAAGAAGAACAATTGGATCTGAATGCATGGGATTGTGTTACAGCACAACATGGCACTGCACAGGGTCCACCTAAGTTAAACAGGAAAACAAAACTATAGGTAATCTGTCATTGTCAGCCCCCTCATCCTTCAACACCGTTTTTTGTGTTTATAGAAGACAAAGATAAAAGTACTTTGCAGGAGGAATGGTTTGATCTTTAGAATATAGTTCTTGGTAATGTTTTTGAACTGCCAAATAAAGGTTTAAGCTTGGAAAAAAAGTTACTATTAAGAGTTACTACTGCTTTAATGAATTTACAGGGAATTCAAAGTAATTGAGTTAAAGACATTCAAAACTGAGATGCAGAAAGAGAATATTTTAAAAAACCAACCTTTTCATTTATTAGTTTTTGTCAATTGTAATCTGTCCTTAATTTCGAGTTGACAATATATTCCAAATAACCATTTGTTACAAAGTAGATGGTTATGATAAAGAATGAGTGGGGCTTTCTTTCAACTTTTAATAAATTCTGATCAACAAAATTATCCACACAAAGAAAAATATATAAAAATCTATTTCCCCTCTTTCCATTGGAAATTTAAGAAGAAGATTGATCTGATTTTGAAAGAAGTAACTTAAGGTTCTCCCTTTAATTTCCATAATGCTACAAAGAGCTGGCCTTTGAACAATATGTATAACAAATCTCATAAATCCAATGTAGATCAACTGAACTTGAAAACATATCATAAAGAGTTATTAAGTCCATTTTGAATTAAAATATAGAAATCAGTATGAATATGTATTAGAATGTATGCCTTGATCTTTACAGTATATTAGAAGGCAATTTTGATAAATAAAACTGCCTGAATACTCATGAATAACAAAATGCACTCTCTTGGCAGTGTGTAATTCATATTTGATAACTGATTTGAGGGCACAGTTTAAATGTTCACTTACCAAATACGGTGTCAGACCAGTGTAAACCAGCATCATATAATTTCCACTAGTCACAAATATATGTCAGAGTACAACTCTGTACGTTAACTTTAAACTAAGAAACTCCTTAGAGCTTTGAACAAAGGAACACACACCTGACACATGCACATACCCCAAACAGGCTGACAGTTTTAACATTTTAACTATTTTAATTTAGATCTGGATGATGATATCCATTACTTATTGCTACACTGTATGTGTTAAAAGTTACATAGCTTAATTTGATAGATACAGGAAATCCTACAAATTATTACAATTCACTATGTTTATTTGTTAAAAATATATTTTTGTTAAACTTGCCTACTTCATAAGGTATTCCTAGGTACAGAATAAACTTAAACATATTGTTTCTGACAATTTCATTATATCAAAAAAAGTAGTTAAGCATCTGATTAAAGAAGATATTTCTTCTTAAACTAGCAAGCAGGCCACCATTCCTTTAGGTGTGGGATGTCTAGAAACCTAAGTGTCTAAGGCCATTTTATCAGAGAATATTTATTCAAACCCCACTACCATCATTTTATCTCAGTGAAAAAAAAAAACCCTTCCTTTTTAATAAAATACTGCACATCCAAATACAGCATATGAAATTAATAACTGTAAAACAGAGAAGTATCAGTAAAGACAATGAAAGCCCAGAGTAGGCACAAGATATTTTACATGGAAGGAGAGGGGAAATTAGGCAGCAGCACACAAATATTTCTCTAATTAGTATCTTAAAAGATTGGGAAAGAAGGAGATAGGATACCACATGACGTTATTTAATTATATGACTTCCCTGCTAATGGAGCTATTCACAAGCATTGCCAGAAGCATGAAGACCGTCATATGATTCAACTTTGCATAAAGAAGTTTGCTCATTGATCTTCTTTGGTGGGTTAACTGTTTCAAAATTTGTTTCAGACTAAGGAAACATTTTAAAAAAATGCATATGTACAGTCTTAGAGCTCTAAGATAATCTGCATTGGCTCACAGTGAGCAACAGTTTGTACTGACTTTCTCAAAGCAAACAAGAGGCATAAAGTATATCCCTGAACAGTATCAGAGAGAAGGTATAGGGCACAGCAAGACAGAGGTCTGAATGACAATAAGGAATAATCACAGTAGAAATAACAGTACTCAGATACTTTTAAGAAAGTTCCACAATTAATTGTAGCATGTTTAGTCTTGATAAACAATTAACTTCTTAGACATTGTACTAGACAAACAGGACTAACACACAAAGTTCTCTATTGATCTGAATAATATTCCTGACAGTCTTTAGCAAAACCTCTAAAACTGAAGGACTTTTATTTAGGGCAAAAAAAAAATGTTTGCTTTTGTGCTAAGATCAAATTAGGTCAAATTTTACTACAAAACTGGATAATAAAATTACTTAATCCGTAGTACTGCAGTGACTACTGAAAATCAGTATTTGATGATACTTTTTAAACTATTAAAATCAGTAAACTAGAAATAAAAGACCATATGACTCTTACTGTTAGTTGGGTAGGTCAACCAAACTGGTTTTCCTTTCTTGTCAATGATTTAACTCCCAGCTCTTTCCATAGCTAGAACACTCCATGCTCAAGTTGTCCAGACAGGTCTGTCCCAGAAGGCAACTGGTCATGAACCTTCTTGGGAAAAGAGGGTATTAAGACTTTTTCTGAAGCATCTACCAAACCTTCAGGGTGGAACAGCAGGGAGCTGGGGGGCAGCAGCTGGCACAGACACCCAGATTAGAAGCAGGTGTGGCAGGGACAGACAGGACTTCTGAGGAACCAGTGGGAACTGGACAGAGTTCGCTGCCATTCAACAGTCACTGAGGCGGCTGGAAAAGGGACACATCTGCAGGGGAGGAGTTATATCGAGATCTTTTATTTCTGCTGAGGCATTCCTAACCTTGCCCTCATCTTTGAGGAATACTTAGGGGCAAAAACATATAGATCCATGTCAAAGCTATGACCAAGCTGCGGCCCTGTCACAAGACATCAGACTTATGTGTGTCATGTCTCCATCAACCATAGGATCTAAGATCCATCCAGATGCACAAAGCTGAGTTTACCCCCCAGTTAGACACATCTATGTCAGCAATGCATGCACTGCTCTCATCCTCAAAGTGACACAGGAATAACTGGAATAACTGGACACTGGAATAACTGGACCATCTATAGTGGTCTTGTGCATATTTTCAAATATTTTCTTTCTGATGAGAAATGCAGCATGTTTTTTCTCAGTCTTTCTGCTTTTATCTTATGGAAAACTACAGGAGCTGGCAATGTTTTCCTCCCACCTCATAGTATCTGCAAGTTCTGCAAGTTCCCCTCCTCACTGTATTTTCACTAATTTGGAGGACACAAATCACTTTTCTTCTAGAAACAACGTTCAGTCCAGTGAGCAAAGGCAGGGCGTCAGAAAACACAGAGAAATAATCTGAAAACCCATCAATAATGAAAAAAAATCAAAATACTTGCAGAAATACAACTCAAAAATACTGCCTAGATGTTATTTTGCAAACTTTTGATGGCTGTATCTTAGCAAAATATACAGATCTGTTGCAGAACATTGGGTGAAGTCATGTTTATGGTCTTACCAAAATTTAAGAACTTTAAAGAAGTCAACAGAACTACAGAAGGTTTAGTATTTGGCAGCCTAGTTACTTAAACCTGTACTGCATGTTACAAAAGCAGAGGATAAAATATTCAATTAAAGAAACACAATCAGAAGGAATTGAAAGAATCAAAATGGATTATCACTGGAAACCCTAATGCCTGGATCAGGATAAATGACACTTCCAGCCAAAGAGGAAGTGAAGCTATGATAGTACACTTGAATTTCAACAGAAGTATATATTTCATAATTTAAATTAACATTACAGTGGAAAAATAAAAGCACAGCTTAGAAGCATCACGCAGAATGTAAATCATTTCAACTTTCAAATTTCTTTTTCAAATCTGACATTCAACAATGATGAAAAACTTTATCCTACAAAATTTAAACTGAAGGCAAAAAAAGGAAAAGCAATGCAGGTTTCAACACTAAAAACTGGAAAATGTTTGAGACAGGTCATATAGTTAATTCATACAATCAGGTTTCCCCTAGGACAGTCCTACAAGAGGTATGTTTGCAAGCACGATAGAATCAATAAAGATTAGTACAGTGAAAACCTATAAATTTGTTCCAAAACCTAAGACATGGACTGTACATCTAATGAAAATCAATAATGCTTTTGGAAAAATAATCACCAACCAATTCAAACAAAAAAACTTCCTTAGAATCAAATAGAGGACACATTCTGGGGCCTCTGCATGTCCATGGTTGATTTGATGTTTCTTTTAACTATGTACAACATTGTACATTTACTGCAACCTTGGATGAGCTCTGGAACCCAAGACAACAGAAAAATAAGATGTTTCTAAGCAGGATTTTGAACATTACCTGAATCAACAGCACATCTGGAAAGAATCGTGACAGAATGAGCCTAAGAAGGAGTCACTATGGAAAATGCTCTCTTACATTGGTATCCGGGTGGCCTTGGGACTCACACAAATAATGGGACCCATTTTAAGAAGATCTGTCTCTAGAAGGAGGAATGCTAATAGAACTATGTGTCATTGCTGTGAGAAATGAAACAACAGCTGTTAATTTGTGCAATTAGCAGAGATTCAGTACAGGTGGTAAGAAATAACAGCACCTCAGCTGCTCAAAGAAGCCAGAACTAACCAGTCAAAGTAGGTGCAGCATTTTTTTCCTGTTGCCCAAAAGGGAACGAATCAGTCACTACAACTCGACTCTGCAGGTACCTATGCTGTTAAATTGCTGTCCAACACAAAAGAAAATGCATGCACTCAAAATACAACAAAGATGTGAAATACTCCAGAAATTATTTTAAAGTGTAGGAGAACCACGTTAGCTGGCTAGAATATTTCCGAGAATAAAAAAATAACACAAAAACTTGTCAGAAAGATGCAGAAAGAGAGAATGCAACATTATCCTTTCTGGACTAGAAGATTAAGCAAAATCAAAAATTCAGGTAAGGATCAGGCACTAAGAAATTTTATCTATGTCTGCCTTATTTTTTCTGAGTAAGCCATACAAGCTATTATTTCATTCATTAACAAACCCTGTGATTTAACAGTAGAAAAAAATGTTTTAGTTAATGAAGGATTGAGATACTTTTAAAAGTAGGAAACAGAGTGTAAAAATCTAATAAATACAATATTTAAAAAATTTTAAACTACATTCAAGTATTAAAGACCTGGCAAAGACATAATTGGTTTGGGTTTTCTGCTCATTTTAAACCTACTATGTGAATACTGCTCATGGTTCCACAGTTAAGGCTGACTTAAGCTTATCCTTAAGGCAGAGTCGCATTACTCAAGTACAAAAGAACAAAGTATGTTTCTCCCCAAATTACTTCCATGCTTCTTAACATTAGTGGAAGTTACTTTGTAATGAACAATTACTAACAGCTACAATTGTTTGGGAGGAACAGAGTACATATGATGTTTATAAAGGCTGACATATTCAGTTCACGTTTACAGGAAGCAGAGTAGCTTGAAGCAAGAGACCTGAAGAACAAGGAACTTATCATATCAGCTCTGACTACCTACATGAAGAGTAAATCAGTGTAGGGTATCAGAACATATTTTCACATATGTTGACAATACCTCCAAAATACGTTTTCTAAGAAGTCACTGTCTCAGCCACTCATATAGCAGAGAAAATTACTTGTTCTTCTCTGCAATCAATACAGTGGATAAGGCACATGCACACTACAACAAAAGGAGGAACTGCAAATAGGTATTTCCTAATTTTTTCAACAGTTAGAATAACTATTACTGGTTATAACCAAATCCTGTGGTGTTAGCCAGTGAAATTTTGATGGATCTGGAGTGATAAATTCAGAGTAATTTTTTAAGTCTTTCCATTCAAATGTAATCTAAGTCACTAGTTGCCAACATTTTTGCTGCTGAAAATCTCCTAAGGAGTAATGTTCCATGGAGTGATCCAACTTGACATCCTTCCCATTCACAACCCTGGGCTGTTACCACCTGTCTTCTGTCTTAGCAGGTACTGCTGCCACTTCCACTTAATCTCAGGACCAACAGCACTTCTGCATCCTGCAGTTGTACCAGCCTTGTCCCTTAGCCAGGAAGGTGGTTGGCCTGAAATCTCTGCCCCACACCCCCCAGCATCTCCAGTACCAGACAGCTGACACACACACGGACAAACTGGACAAATCTGAAACCTACCTGGCAGAGTTTATCTGCGCAGTTTATTCTGTGCAACACCTCATCATTAAATTTATATCATTACCTGGTAACTGAACCACTAAGTCACAGTACAGTAAAATGAATAAATCAGAGCACAATCAAAACCAGCTGAAAACAGTACCCAAAGTTCGATGTTGTACTTAAAAATGACCAATTCTTGAACAGGGAGATGGATGGAACCCCAACTGTGCCCCCAACTCCTTTCCAAAAACAGCTTAAATTCCTCAAAGGACCTAAGCATATGCTTGCACTGTTGAGAGAGGCCTCAGTTTTTTAAGTAATAGAATAGAGCCTCGACAACTATGACTATTTCCAAGTCAGCAAAGAAATGATTACTGACAATGGCTCCTGCACCTCACTGGCAAATTGTTGAAGATGTTGGTAAAATTTGCTAGTTAAAAAGCTGTGGCATTCATTTTCTAAAGATGGATCTAATACTAATCACCTTACAATAATGTATTCCAGCAGCAAAACCTCAGCCGCTGCAGGAGAGGAGAGAAGCAGATGTATGTTAGCTACCAAAAGAACAAACAGCATTTACCAACGTTTACCAACTCATAGATCAATTTTTAGTTATCAGCTTCAAGGTAGGCTACTTAAAACTCTGCTCTTTAACATAAAAATACAATCCCAACAAACTACAATTTATTTCATCCTGTACATGGGACAATATGTGTCTACGTATTCTTAAAAAAGCTGTAACTTCAGTCTAATAATTAAATAAAAATGAAGTTTTTGAAAAACATTAAAAATATCCCACAGATCCCTTTTGCACAGAAACTGAAATGGTAAGAACCCTACAAAGGGTCATGAAACTCTTGGACTGGGTAAATATTGCTTATTCCAATCAGCTAAGATCACTTTTTAGTAAATCATAGTCAAAAAATATTTTAAGTAAATCTCATTAGCCACAGACTGTGTCACTACCCAGCACAAATTCACAGCTTCCAGGTATTGCATGATTATAGCCCACAGTAATGAAGATAAACATAACCATACCTCTCGGGTCAATATCTCCTGACAGAGCAGAATGTCAGACTAAAACATAAAGCAAGAGAGCTTGCTGGAAGGTTTTAGAGCAACCAGGTAACACTCACACATGAGAATCAGAAGTCCTTTGCTCCTTGCTTGATATACCACCAGCCCACAGACTTGAGATAACTCTCATCTGCACCTCTCTGGCCCTAATCATAGCAATGCATGAGCTAATCTAGTTCAGCAGAGCCTGAGGTAAGGATTAAGTTTCATATTGCTCCTGCCAGGAATCCCCAGAAAAATTATCAGAATGTGTCTTCTGAGGACAATAAAACAGAGATATTGAGAATTCCAGGCCTGGTCTTTTCCTATTCAATACAGACAAGAAATAGTATAGCTAACTAAACCACAGCAACCCTCTAGAGCAAACAAAATCCAGCTGCTAGATTTGGTCCAAGTCTAATACCAAAAAGGGACCCCAAGGACTCCAGTCCTCACAAGGTCACCATGTGGTATTGATTGGACTAATGTGCCTTTCCAAGCACCCTTCTTTGTCAAAGACTCTTGGTTCCCCGTGCTACATCTAGACTGCACAGCTGGTGCACATTATTCCTCAGCTCATCCAGATTGGAGGCCTGGTTTTAACAAGGTCTCAGGATCAGAAGGCACAGCAATTCTCTTCGATCTCATATTCTAGAGTTTCCTTCCTGTGAAAGTTAAGTATAAAGGTGAGTTGATGGGATTACACGCAGATCTTACCCTGCCATACTTCAGAGGTATTCTCCATTCTCATGCTTTCAGCACTGTCCATCAACAAGAGACTCTCTTTGGGAAGTGCAAAGCTCTATTTAAGGAAAACATGTATTTTGAGGTGCCAAAGCAAAAGACCACATGTGTCCAATTCATCCTCGTTCTGGTTTTGTTCATCCCTTGCAGACTCTCCATAGAAGTTACACCTCATATGAAACTGGGAGGGCCCTGTGTCCAACAACAGATACTCTCCTACAAAGAAGGCCTCCGTTTGGATTTGATCAGTTTAAATGAAAAATACAGCCAGCCTGTCAAGGGCATCTGACTGCAGAAAGCCTAGGGATTGTGGAATTTTGGCCATGGAGCAGAGTCAATTTGGCAATGTCAGGGTCAGAGCTTAGGTGTGAATCAATGCATCCTAAGAAAGTCAAGTGGTTGCTTCATATCAGCCTCACCATGAGCATTATCATCTTCTAGAGTCCTTCCCTGATTTCTTTTGCATGGTGGGATGACATGGGCCTAAATCAGACACTGGAATAACCAGAATGTCTGTATTATATTCATCAGGAAAAAGTGAACTCAATGGTTAAAGGAAAAAATCACTGTTCCAGCTACCAATAACATCTGTCTGAAAATGGACTGTACTACATACATAACAAATTGGTATCTTCAGTCCAACTCACAGTACTTTTACTTTCCAAATACTAATGTCACCAGTAAATGTTTACACACCATATCTCAATCAACAAAGACAACATCGTAAGTGATTACAAATCTCTCTAACATGGCTTCCATTCTCTCCCAGTGTATATTTGGCCAAACTTTCTGCACACATTTGGTGTTATTCAGTTTTATTCCTTCTTACTGTTTAAAATGTTTTAAATCTGAGGAAAATTAAGTCAGAAAATTTATAGGCATTCATAAAATATGCAAATCCACAAAGGGAACAAAATTTAAAGCAAGGATGAAGAATCTGATGACAATTACATTGAAAGTGTTAATTACAACCCAAACCAAGGACTTTTGTAAGCTGCAAATTTATAGTTCTTTAGAAATGATGAGATTCACAACTGCAGTAGTGAAAATATTAATGCTTCTGTAAACTCCAAGCTCGAGTATAAAGCAGATATGTAATCTTCAACTCCCCAAACACTCCAATTTGGCCACTAAAGATGCTGTTTTACATTTCCAAACATTTTCCCCTGTCACTACTTTTTATACTTCAGTTCTCAGGTTGTAAGTATTTGTTACTTGCAAAGCAACTCCTTTTGAACGCAGAATCATGGGAGGCATTTGTTACTAACTGCTAATGCAGCCTGCCAAACAAAAACTCCCTGCTGGTGACATGACCACCTAGTGACCTCTAAAAATGTTTTAACAATGTGAAAAATATCTCCCTCTCGTAGGAAACAGCAATTTTTTAAATTAAATGTACATTGAATGTTCGCTTACATACAGATAAATGGTATTCAGAGTCACCTTCTCTGTTTCCAATTTCAATCTTTTGAAACCCAGCCCAAACCTAAATAAATAAACGTTGATACTAAGAGGAAACTAAGAGCTCAAGAGCCTTGTGATTTCACAAACAGCTTTTTTCCATTTTCTAAAATCTAAACTTCAAGCCAGACATAGAACAGGTAATGAAAAGAAACAAGTTTGGCAGCTCCTATGTGGGTCTAAACTGAAAATATGTCAGGCAAAAATAAGTGGCTATAATTTGGCAGATTTAAAGTCTTTAAAAGTCTGCAGCTTGCTAGACTGATTTTTTGGTTTAGTATGTAAAATTTGCAAATTGAAACACTATAACTGTGTTGAAAAGTTACTGTTACATAATGCCACCATAATCAAGCTTTTAAACATCATTTAACCACTACCTATCCCTTATGCAATAGTATCCCAAAAAGAAAAATATCTACTTATATGATAATGAACTTCTAATACTTCAATATGCTATATTTCTTTAATACTCTTTGAGATTTTTTATTTTCGAGTTACCAGGACATTGACAGCTTTCAAAGCAAACACTTTTTATATCTCATTCATTTATTTTTTTCTTATTTAGAAGACACTGGATTAAAAAATAATGCCATCTGACACCTTTTTAACAAAATACAGGTTTCTGGTATATTAACCTGTAATTACTTCAGATCATTCATAAAGAACAAATGTGCCAATCTCACTCCATCAACATTTATGATTTTTACTAAGAATAATGAACTAGCTAAGGTACAAGTCTTGAATCTCTCTCCTGCTCATAACTCTCTGGCCCTCTGATCCAGTACTGTATCAGGTTAAAATAGGCTTAGCAAGCTCATGCCACAGGACTGACAAAAGTCACAGCTCCTTCCATGCCATTGACACAACTGAATGTAACTTCAAGAGTGACACAGAAATTAAAGGACTTCAGTCCCATTAAAAAAAACCAAAACATTATCACCTTCTCCCATACTTAGGCTTTGAATGAAGTCAGAAAAGCTGAGATAATAGAGATGAACAGCTGAAATAGTGACATCACAAAAAGAACTACCCATGGATTTTGAACTCCTTAAGTGAAGTCCATGTTACATCCACATGCTACATCAGTGCACAAGGGCATGGACTTGCTAAGATGTGTGGCTTTCAAGTATGGCTTTCAAGAACTTTATGGTGCACTAATTAGCAGTCATATGCTAATATAAAGCATGGATAATTTTAATGGAGTCAGGAAGAACACTCGAGTACTCTAAGAACATTTTATCTAGATAAAATTCTATTTCTGCATATAACACAATCAGCAGGTTTTATGCACAGCTAGTGTGTGTAGCTCCTAACAGCTTTTGGGGGAAGTACTCCTACAAGGAGTTCCAAAAACTTACTCATCCAAACCTTTTTCACAAGCTACAGTGTATGTCTGCTTGAGTCTTCCTTCATTCCAAAGGAAAAAAAGTGTTATTTACTCTGCTATAATTGCAGAAACTGTCAAAGAGTAAAAGCACATAATTCAAGTTCTGAGTATCAGAACAGAATGCTCTTCACTAGAACAAGACCCAAAGTCACTGAATTATCTCTCATCTTTGACCCTGAGCAAATACTACTGTTATCTGGGAAGCCTTAAAATGGTTCCCACATCAATGTGGAAGTGATCTGGAGCAAGGTGTTCTCCATTCAGAAGCACTCTCTCAGACAATGTTCACTAACAGACATCTGACATAGACAGTAAGATAACTATACCTCATCTCCTTTACATTTGATGCAAGACACACTTGTGGGGGAAAAAAAAATCATAAGTTAATTAAAAAAGAAAAAAGAATCTCTGTAGTTCATTACTTTTGCACCAAAACAGAATCTGTTGATTTTTATGAAGTGATGCCCCTTTGGTATTAGTATGAGAACATATTCTCAGAGCTAATTCTCACCTGTAATTTCAGTGTGCTTTTATAGGTGAGGTACAAAGGTTTACACAACGCTCCTTAAATCAGATCTCCAGCTGGTCCACATTTTGTAAATTCCACTGAAAACACAGGGAATGTCCTAGTTCAGACTTAATGGTCTGGTACATAAACCTTGCACTGAGCCGAACTACCTTACATTAAAAGTTGTAAAGATGTTATGATGAGTGTTGGGATTGTATTTAGTGATTCAAAATAATAAAAATAAAGAAGCATATTCTAATGCTTTTGTATACTTATTAATATATTTTCTGACTTTTTTTCTCTACCCTGTTTCTTCATAAGTTTCATGACAAACTGGGGCAAGACATGGCTCGAATTCCATCTCCAAATAACAGATTACTGACTCTCTGCTTAATACATTATAAGGTTTTATTCATCCTGCTACGACTACTGCACAGGAAGAACTACTCAAAGTTTTCTTTCTTCTTTTTTTTCACAACAGTGGGAGACATGCCAGCTGGGACATTTTAAGACTCTTTCATTAAAAAAAGGTTAAGGTCAAAATAAGTATGATAAACATGGTAGTTCATCTTCTCAAAACTCGAGATGAAAGACTAAACAGAAGAGAATATTTTAACCTCACTAACTGTAAAATCATTTTTTTTTTTCCTTAGTGCATAATTAGAAGCAAAAAAGACTTGGGAAAAAAACATTTTTGCTATTCATTTTTGTCTTTAAATGTACTTAGTAGTTAATTTAACAACTATATAAGTCTTAAGTTTATTATATGTTTTCAATTATCTAGATGACTGACACTTTCAAGTTTTATGAAGGATTATGAAGAGTAACACACTTAAAAAGAAAAGAAATACATTTCCCCATAACAGAGAATCCACACTGTGTTTTGGTTAAATTAGTTGTCCATTGTCTAAAAACTTCTAAATGCTATGTCTTAGAGGTCTTTGCATGTAAGAATATATTAAAATAGAGTAAATCTCTACAGTTTGGTGTCTTACACTAAAATACTTCGTTACAAGAACACTGAAATATGTTTTCACTCACTTTCTCAAGGAGAAAAACAGCCCAAAGGTTATCAGACGAATGGGGACAATAGATTAACTTCCAAAGAACTATATTCTGTTTCTCGTAAAAGAAAAGTAAATTTATAGCACACCAAGCTTTTATTCCCAAGTGAATATAATAACTGGAATGCAAAAGTCTAAAACTGGCAACAAGTAGAGCTGGTCAAAGTATATGTAATGAAACTTGAAACCAGGCAAAGAGATTTGAGAGGTTAAAGGGAGATAGGGTGGAAAGCTCACAAGGCAGACCTGTTCTCCCTCAAAACCATAAGAAAAATCTTCAGTACAGGGAAAGCAGCAAGGGTTGCATAAATTTGAAGTGACAGAGACTTTTTGACTGTGGTGTTATTTAAAGTGGGAGAATCTTTGGGGGGTGATGGAGACCCCAAGAGCCCTACATAGGGGCAGCTTTCTGCCCAATCTTGAGAGTTAAAATTAAAGGAGAAATATCAAATGGACCATATTAAATTATTTTTACCTCAAGGACTGGTACAGTGAATTAACCATCAAGAGATAAGGGGGAAAAAGGTTCAACAAGTTATTTTCCAAAAATACGCTGCTGCAAAACCCCTCAGTTAACCCAAGAAAATACATTTTTCTTTTTTTTAGTATTCCTTTAAATCATTGAAAAATTGAAATCATGGAAGCTTTAATAGATCTAATATTTATCCCTAATGGATGACATAAGTCATGTAGCATCAGTGGGTACAATGTCCACAAACAGCTGACATATATTTTATTAATGGAAGAGGGGAAGGCTTCCAGTTAGTACGGTCATAGAGAAAATGCAGCTCAAAATGGTGCCAGGTGTCAACAACTAATGGCATAACTCTTTGATTTACATACCATATACACTGACTGAGATGACTGGCACTGTGGAGGGTGTAAAATTAGGTAAGAATTTAATCTAAAGTGCCCTCTTGGGCTAATTACTGCAATGTGCTCAACACAAGGCATCTCTAGCGCTGATGCAAGGGGAAATCTGAGCTAATGCAAAAGGCAGCAATTCATTTAGTAAATCGTGTATTTTAGACAGAGATCTTTACACCAATACTCCATGACCTGCACTGGCTGCCTGCCAACTTCTGGGTGAACTGAAAGTGTTAGTTTTGATCTGCAAAGTCTGAAATGGCTTGGCACCTGCTCACTTGAAAGATTCCCTCTTACCCTTCCTTTGTGCTGGGCAGCTTAAGAGAGCCGGTGTGAGAGTATTCCCTGTGGAAGTGTGAATGCTTGGAGGCAGGGGGGAAGAAAGGGGAACAAGAATGAAGGGAGTAGAAAAATTATTAAGAGATGTCTTCTTACTTGTGCAAAAAACTGCACTTCTTGATGCAAACCAGTCCAGGTTATACCATAAGGACCATCATTTCTGAGTGCCTGAAGAGGGTATGGTTTCCTATTCCTGACTACTTGATGAACACACAAACCGTACTGGCAAAAATTCAGGCTTTGACTTCATGAATGGTGAAGTTATTCTGAGATTTGCTTTATTCCTTGGCTTCACTTCAGGAGTTTCCTTAAAGAATGATAAAAAAGTACTTTGAGTAGTACATGACCTTTTTTTATGCCATCACCGCACAGCTAACTAACAGAAACAAAATAATATCAAGGTTTTATATTTTCCCATGATGCCCTAAATCTATAGTAAAAGTCAAATGGATGTTATTAAAAGTCCACATTTTTATCAGTGCTTAAAGTACACCTTACTCCCAGTCGATTAAAGTTTCTGCATTCAGCGGTGCTACTCTGAATTTACTGCTTTGTTTTAAAGTTGAAGCACTGCACTTAATGTAAAGACAGACATTAAGATATAAAATAAATTATATAGCAACAATTTCCAGAGAAATGCCATGTCCACAACAGCAGTAAAAAAGACTTAAAGATTTTGCAACTGAATGTTTGGAATGGTCAACGAATAGAACATTGATTTTATGACTGTTTAAAAGACACCTTCACCACACATCACATAATGCTTTTGTATACTTGGCATCCAGCTCTTCCTGTAGCATAGAAGCAGTTAAAAGGAACTGAATCAGGATAAGGGAAAGTAGCTATAAAATTCAGTTGTTATTCAATATATTATTTTACTATTTTCACACATTCCCTTGAGGAAATGAGAGCAGAAACCTGCTGCACAGTTAATACACAGCTCAGTTATGAGACTACTGTATTCCAGCAGTAAAGTCTGGGAGATGTCCCATAGGATACCCCTATTAAATTCTCATCTGTGATTTAATCTAGTTAGCCACAGGGTGTCAACACTGGTCCACACAGAGGCAGGCTCCCTGAATTTGTATTTGCCAGTTTAAAAATAAATCTTAAATAAAACAATCTAGAAATAACAGTTTGAACAATTTGACACATACAATAAACATATGGAATGACTTAGAAGGGAAGGAGACTGAAGCACAGAGCAAAAGGGAGTTCAGGAGACAACCAGTCTTGTTACTTAAGCAAGCAGGGAAAAGGAAACAAATTCATTTTGCTTAGAGCCAATGTGACCAGGTACATGTCTCAGAAAAACAGGGTTTAGATAACAGGGAAAAAGGAAGATTAGGAAAAATGGTAAAGAGCATCAGAAGTTTTCTTCATCTGTTTATACTACTGTTCTCCAAATTCTTTCTCCAAAGACATCAAGAACTCAACTTATTTTTTTCAAAGTTGATCATGCTGTATAGAAAAATTGTAACTGAATGGCATATGTGCAGCTAATTAGTCTGCAATGTAAAATCATCCAAAATAAAAGTTCCTCCTTACTGATCTCATGCCTGATCTCATGGCAGGGCTCTCTTTAGCCTTACAGAAACTCCAAAGCTTACTAAATCTTCAGGTTTGCTTTACAGACAATATTCAATATATACAATATTTTCTTTCAAATCTATTGATTCTGTGTTATGAGTTAAACATGTATAATGCAGCAACTAAGTACATATTTGCATAATCTACTTTAATAATAAAGAACAAATAAAGCAAAAATGCCCTAGATGAAATGCAATTTCTATTACAAAAGTTGGACTAATGGCAGTTCCACTTCAAATGAGCATTTTTAAAGCAGTAATTCTAATAGAAAGAAATTAAACATCCACAACTGCAATTACTTTTTCAATCATTTTCTGATCCTATTGATTCAGAAAACTGCCTGGTATCAGATATATACATAGTACTATACTTATGCTGATGTTTTTTAAGTAAGTGGGAACTTCAGAAAAATAACCAAAGTACTTTTTTTCCATACAGTGCCACTGAGTTACAACTAGCAAAACAAATTTTCCAAATTACTGAACACACAGTTTATAGGGAAAGAAAAGTGAGAAACTCTGTAAAAGAGATACAAATACATACGAGTCATAAGAGAAACAAGTGATTCTAACAGTTCATTGGGTCAAGGGTGTAGAAAAACACTCAAAAACCCTGCAATCACCATTAGGGATTACACTGCAAGTCTACAGAATCCCTTTAAGAACATTTTTCTTGACTAATTGGGTCAAGTCCTAAAAGCCACAGACTGGTCTGCTCCTCTTCACAAAAGCATTTAAACATGTGCTTTCTCACAAGCAAATCAGATGTGGATTCAGCAGAACTGCCCACATGTTGCAGTTGAGTAAGTGCTGAAGTGCTTTGCTGGTCAGGAACAGCGAGATTCTTACTTATAAGATTGTCCTTTAAATCCCACCCATTTGTGGTTGTAGGAGTTGGGAAAGGGTCACAAATATTTTGTAACATCCTTCATGTTCCCCACAATCTTATTTAATCTTCAGATAAGAGCAACTATTAGTTGTTTTAGCATTCCAATATCTTTATTCTGTTCCTTGACTAAAAAGCACATCTTCAAAAAAGTCCTTCCCAGACTTTTAAACAGAACAAATCTGTCCTGTTTAAAAGCCTGGTACTCCAAAAATGGAGTGATGTAGCATGTTAAGTAAAGGATACTTTAGAAAATTAAAATCCTTTGTAATCCTTCATACTTCCAGCAGCAAACCTCCACATCAGCAGGCAGACATGGCACTTCTGCCTTTTCCATAGTAGATGTTAATTCAGGCCCACATAAGAACTTGTCCACCAGAGGCACTCATCTGTGCTGCCTCCAGGAGACAAGCTCACCATCACTTTCAAAAATGTAGGGAGACAGGATTGGAAATATAATCCAAACTAAAGTCATGGTAATAATGATTTGCAAGAGGTGATAAACACACACATTTCACACTGATGATGTCTGACTTTTCTAAAAAGCAACACACTTAAACCAAACCAATTTTATATTAAAAATAAATGGTGACTTTTGATGTTGTGGCTAGAAGTTGAGCTCAGGGAGTTTGGGATTTATTAGTACCTTAGATCAATTATACTGCACTGGTCCTCACCTGGGCTTCACTTTATGTCCTTCTTTAAAGCACAACATAAACCCATAATCCTAGCAAATGTAGAAACTTCTTCAGGTTACAGTAATTCACTTCATCTTGATAGTTTTTAAGTCTAACAAGCCTTTACACTAAGACCATTAATTCCAGACTGGAATAACATAACTGATTATTTGAAAGTGTCATCTTTCTAGTCTTCTTAAGCAACTGTACACTATGCAAAACCTTCCTGCAAGAATGATCACCCAGCCTATATGTCAGAGATCATTATTTCTCTGCAGAGAGAATTTATAGAGGAGCAGTGAATCAATTTTAAGATCTTCTGCTAACAGACAGTGCTCTGCATGACCTTGCTCTTTGCTCTATCATGTTTACATTTTCTACTATAGTATGTCTCTAATCCCCAAAGTGTCCCTAAGGGAACTTTACTGTTTTTTAAGTCATGCTCGACTGCTGAACTTTGCAAAACACAGCCAGAGAACCAAAAAAAAAAAAAAATTATGTGAACTAACAAAAAACTTGTTTTCTATCCTAATTTTCTCACAATTAAATATTAGTGGGGGAGGTTGTTTCTTAATTTAAAATATCTAGAATTATGATAGTCATTCATTCTGTATTTTCCTCTCAGGAAAAACTACCTTCAAAAAATTCAGTGTCTCATTGTTATTTGTCTATAAATTCCTCCCTACTATGCTAAGTAGCAAAGAACTGTGGCATAACATTAAAAAATTAATAGTAGTAACATTAAATATTCCTCTGCAGCTCTCAGCTTTTGCAATACAGATTTGTCTAACTGGCCTGCTAAGTACTTGGAATTTCAATTAACTCCTTCAAGCTGTCCATGAGATAACTAGTCTCCATTAACATACATATATCTTTAAATGATCCCATGTGAACTAAAATTTAAGGCAGTTTCATTATTATTCTCTTACTACACCAAAAGGAAATTTTGTACTGATACCAGTTAAGATGCAAAAATGAATATACTTTCTCTCCATGTTGCAATTATAAAAATACTTTCTCAGAAGGTGCATAAGATCTCTCATCTGTGATATTGCTTCATAAGTCAATGCTATTTGGAGAATTTGACATTGTAGAAGATTATACATTTTTATACTTCTGCGTTCTCCTATCCTTGTCAACATGTGCAAAAGAAATCTAGGCTATCAAGGAAACAATTATTGTCAACAGGCAATGCATTAAGCACATTTGAAGGTAGATGATGAAAACAGGAAGATAACTCAGCACCTCTTACCGTGCAGACATGGAATGCTGGAGTGGAGGTAATGAATCTTTGTTAACTGCAAGCAGGGCCAGGCTTTCAGAGAAAGATGAACTGTTAACATAATATTGCTACAGAGTTAAAAAGAGAGCTGCTATGTGCCTGTGGACACAATGACTGAAAATTGTCATACACCTTTGATCTCCTTACCTGCTGCCAGCATTCTCACGAATTTCTCCAGGACACAGCTTCACATTTTCATGTCCAGTACTGACTAGTCTGGTACTAACATATCCAGTACTAACTGCCTAGTAGTTACAGCACCAGGCACAAGATAATGACGTGCCTCTTGCCTCTGTCCTAGATTCTACAAATCACTTGGGAAAAGTTACTTAAAGGCAAATCAGAGGGGAAAAAATGGTATTTAAGCATTTAAAGATACAGATAGAAACTCAATGGTCTTTCTGAAGAATATATCCTAGTAAGTAGTAACCTAGAATATATTGCTAATAACATCTCAACCCTTCACCAACCAGGGTGCTGGAAACTCATGTGCTTTCAACACAGTGATTCACCTTGTTTTCAGCTTTTCTACCAAACGTTCCTGAGAGTTTGAGTAATGCTTCAGAGGAAAGAAGAGAAGGCTACCAAGATTCATGAATATCTCTTTTATACCTAGTGGTAGATCTCTTATAGGAACTTGCTCGTGACAGGTGACCCAAGGTATGAATCACAAAATCTAGTGCTGATAATACTTCTAGAACATGGCATGAAAAAGTTTGCCTTCTACTCCTAAATCCAAAATATACTGAGTAAAAATTTTCACAAGGATGAGGTAAATAACTTGGATAGCATTTTTTTCATGCTTCTAGGTGTTTCTGTGATTTATCCAGCTTTTACCTGGTAGATGTCATCCATCCATTAGAAGTCAGTGCTGGCTCCTCATACAGCAAGACCAGAAATACTAGACACCAGCACTAAACGTTATGCAACTGCAAAAAATTTGTCTTCCTTAAGGAACTTAGGAAATCTGGTTTTCACAAACCCCTATACAGATGGACTGATTGAAATTTAAGGCATTCAGATATCAAGGGATGCGAAAATGTCCAAAGTGCAAGTTCTTCATTGTTTGGAGTTCTGGCTTAAGCATTTTATTTCTTTAAAACATCTGGAATGAGCAATGGTATGTTATGGTAACTTTTGCCAAAAGGAACACAAAATCAGCATATATATACATAGATACACAACATTTGGCTATATTCTGATAGAAGGGAAGGTGATGGCTTTGGGAGTTACAGCTGAGGAATGGGTGTTTTCATAAGCAATAAATTAATCCCTAGTGCCGTTCTACTGATCTACCAGAAAAAAAACAGGGATTAATCTAGCCCAGGACACCAACTGTAGTAGTAAAATTATTTTGTGGCTGCTTTTCTATATGGATTTATTATCCCTTACTGTGCAGACATATATTGTCAATAAATAATGTCCCTGTTCACCTAGCAAAAGGCCTTTCCTCTTGAAAAACTATATACGGTAAGTCTGTGCTTTGGTACTTTCAACTTTTATAACATCATCTCCAACAGAGATTTCAAAGCTTCCTCTACTAGTATCATGAAATAACACTGAATTTTGCTTTTTCTTCTGAGAATCATAGCAAGCATCATGTTCTGTAGAAGCAATGAAGTTTACAGCTCTCATTTGGGAACATCCATAAGCTTTGATTCTGTCAGTGGTTATAAATGTATGTGACATTCTAAATATCACTTGTATTCTAAAAATCAAGTAATACTTAAACATTGGCAGGGGTAGATCATAGTCTGGTTCAGTGGAAAATTTTAAAAAATCGATATTTACTTACAAATATTTCTTAAGCAATCTTCTATAATTTTTTCTTTAGAGGATTGTAACACAATGGGAGAATCAAGCAAATCAAAGATATGTCAGTGCTGCACCTTTCAGACAAGGCAATCCCCTGGGCATCTGCAACAGTTGTTTGTTTGACAACATATTTCCTCTGTAAAAGTAACCTAATACTCATGCATGGGACCGACTTTTACCCTTACTGAGGACACTTCTCTTGTTGTCTCTGGACAATCCTTAATTATAGTATTAAAAATATGATCTTGTTTTATGGAAATACATATGCAAATATATGTTCTAGAACATTATCTAAATGTATGCATGTCATTCTATTTAAATATGAAAAATCATAAATACTTCAAGAATAGAATTCAGGAAGAGAAACACTAGCATATTTCATAACTTATAAGTAGTGTTCAAAAGGTAATATAAAACCAGGTCTTTACTCAGGAGTACATTCACAGAATTTTTCCTCAATTTCTACATGAATACATATCCTATAACTCGGCATTTTGTATTGGAGAAACAGCAATTCAAAGTTAATTTTGTATATGAAAAACAAACCATGATAAAATACTGGAGAAAATCCTGAAATCATAAAAGTCATGGTTTTAAATATCAGGTTAGGAAGACTTTCTATTTTCAACAAGTCAAGATTTATTTTGATCACGGAAATTTTTTTCCAGTGATCAAAAAACATGGAAAAAGTGCAATAGTGAATTTATAGTAGGAGGTCATAATTTTATCAAACAAAATTTCTCCAGGGGGGATGTTATTTTCACTGCAGTTTGTCAAGCTTTCCTTTTCAGTCATCAATATATAATCATTTTTTTTAAAGGATATATTGTCTAGCTCCTAAGGAAGGAATAATCATGTTACATTGCCTGGAACATCACCCTCAGCTTGATCCTGAAATCACTGCTTAGGATGATAAATGGTATTTCCATTGCAAAGTCTCCACAAATAGTTCAGTGTTTTAATAGCTCGTTCTCCAGATATGCTTTTTCCTTAGCCTTTCAAAAGCTACAATGTCATACAATATTAAAAACGTAGGAATATAAAGGTGAAATCTACTTTGAAAACCAAAATCCACAGGTAATGCAGTTGAAAAATCAGGCAAAGACAAGAATGGCAGTGAAGTCTATCTTGCTTCACATTATGTTTTCTGGCTCAAAGGGCTTGTGTGTAGCCATGACCTCACACAAATTAACTCCGAAGTAGGAGGATTCCAGCTACATCAGCTCAGTGCTGCATCCCAGCTAACAAGACCTGACAAGGTTAATTGTTTCAGATAGTGATGTATTGCTGCAGTTGCTAGAATTCCAGAGTTCCTAGAATTCAAACTTGCATTGCTCTGTAGAACAGGAAGATCACCCTCAGTCAATAAGTGTTCTGACACTGCACTCCTGCTAACCTTCCTAACAGCTTTCTATTAAAATTGAGTCAAATCACTCACATCTGTCTTCTACACCAGAATGCATTTACCAAAGTTTCACAGGAGAAGGTTGGGCTGAATTATTCATTATCATGCCAACCATCTCAATAGAAAAAAACCCACCCTACAGAAGCACCTACTCATAAGCCCTTTTTGTTGCTAATGTCCATATTAGCAACAGTTCAATCCCACAGCAACCCACAGCTTGTTCTGTACAGAATGAAATTTATTCTCTGGAACAGAGTATTTTATGCTATTCACTTCATAGCATTCAATTGATCTTGGACTGATGGTCTCAAAAGGCACTGCAGTGTTTTCAGTGATGCCCATGGACTTTATAAAAAGGAACCAGGTGGACAAACACACTTCCAGTCAGACCTCCCACAATTCCATACTCACAGCCCTACATTCAGGGCTGCTCATCTGTGATGTAGGACAGGAAAGCAGCCAGATTTTCAAATAAACCAACCAATCAAAGCATACCCACACTAACTCTTTAAAATCAGCTTCCCCACATAGAATCCCACCAGCGCTTCTGGAGGGGCACAACATAACAGAAAAGCAGGACCAAAGCAAGACAACACAAGATTCCCAATTTTCCCCATGAACTCCACTGAATTGAAAGTTGACTTCAGATAGATGGCTTCCTTGATTTGGACTTGTTTCTGGAATTTTCTTTCTTATTGTTTATTCCTCTATCATCTTTGACAAAATGGCAAGGATTGCCCTGTCACCTCATTTAAAACCTTAATAAACTCAGAGGATTACACTTCCCCTACTAAAAGTCCAGAATTTTTTTTATTTAATCTTCTTATATACATCTCCAAGAAAGCAATGATTAGCTTCAGCAGTGCACTGAAACAGGAGGGGTCCATAACAACAGCAGTTTGCCCTTGACTTCCTTTATAAACCACGAAGTAAAAGGAAGTCAAATGTGGAAAAGCTAAAAAAGCAGAATGCAGAATTCAAATAACTTCTAGACACACTAGTTTAGCTTTAATCTTTCTCTAACAGCTAAGATCAAACTGCTGAAAACTTTTTGCTTTCTAAAATATATATATTCTCACAGTCTCTAATATCGAATAAGTGCAACTTGATCTGCATCATATCATAAATCATATCTTAAGTTAGGAGCACTCTATATGCTCACAGACTTGTTCACTAATCTCTTTTAATAGCAGAAGCACAAACTGATGTGTAGAACAGGATGCCAATCAGCAGTACACTTTGTAAAATGAAATATCTGTATGCCAGCAGAATATAGTGACAGCTTTTTAAATTTTTTTAATATAATAAAAGCATAATGAGATAACTTCATTTTTCTTCTGGTTTCTACACCAGTTAAGGAGTGACAAAACACCAAAAAAACCAGGGATATGGTATTTTTTAAGTAACAACCACTATTATTAGTACTTATAGTGCTGCACTTTCTCTCAAGACCCTCACCCACGATTGTGTATCTTATGTATCCATGCACATGGAAGACATAAAATATATGTCAAACAAAATAAAGCAAGTTATTAAGTCAAAATAGACCCTAAATCTTAGTGGAAGTCAACAGATAAACATACTATAGGTCTAGTATGGCCTAAGTACACAATGCATAATTCAGAGCTGAACTAAGTTTATAACTTATTGCAATATTTCTTACTCAGAGAGAGGTCTGGTATATTAAAGCATTGTTCAGTCACTAATTCAGCAAAACTCATGAGAAACTTCTTCCTTTTTTTTTAAGCCTCTACAGTGCTATCTCTCCCATGATAGGCATGCCTGGGAAGAAAAAAATCTGGTCTGAATCTGTCTATAATTAAACACAGAAATTAACTGCTAAATTATTTGTACTCTGCTCTCACTGCCACATTTGTACATATATCGCTTTATGTAATTCCACTATCATTTTTAACAAAGACTTTTTACCCTTATCATTGGCTTTCCCAGGCATCCATCCTTCTGGACACTGCCAGCTGAAATATAAACATCCTTACAAAAAAAGACATGTTCATCTCCAGAGGGTACAATATAAATCCATCATGCAGAGTGTAAGGAGAATACCAAGGTGTGAGGAGACTATGAAGGAACAGCAGTATGTGGGAATCATATGAGAGGGAGAAAGACAGTTAGGGTGGAGATGGAAGACTAATTTCAACTTTGCACCCATCTCCCAAATCTAATCTAGGGCCTATGACTCCTGGAAAGTTCAACTTTCTGTTGTCTGTTTAGTACTGACTCTCCTAATTCTTTTCCAGCACTTCAGTACTAATCTTTTTTTCTCTCCAGTATTTCCTCACTGATTCATCTACATAATTGGTATTTCTATTGCCCATACAAATCACTAAGAATTTGCTCATCCTAATGTTTTTCTTCTCGTCTCATTTTCTAACATTCTAAAATCATAGAATCATCTTAGAGTCACAGAATGGTTTGGATTGGAAGAGACCTTAAAGACCATCTTATTTCAACCTGCTATGGCTATGGCACACTTTCCACTACCCACCCTTTCCTCAGCATTTACTCCACTTCCTAAGTAAACTAAATATGTCCAGTCAAAAACCCTGCAAAATTATATTCAGTATACTTTGTTATATAATTATTGCTGCCTCAATTTATTAATGTGTGACTACTTCAGCTTGTTCCAGCCATTTAAATTGAACAGCAGTGGTATCCCAACTTAGTCATGATATGCCTTGCAGGTTTCCATAGTTCTTCCAGCCTGATTTTCAGAGTGCTGCCTGTAAGCAAAAAGCACAGTTGTTCAGCATGATAAAGACATCCTGCAAATTATCTTTTGGAACCTAAATTTCAGGATTCATTAAAAAAAAAAATATAATATTTGTATGTGGTTTTCCATGTGTAAAATCTGATATTCAGGAAACAGGGAGGGGGGTCTGATCAAACATCTTAAAGGACATCCCTTATTCATGCAGTCTTAAAATTAATATTCTATTATAAATTTCAGTTACAAGAATTGAAATTGAAAGAATAGAATACTAGTCTTTCTTTTCTTTGGTGTCAAATTTCTTAATAAAAATTCCATGTTAAAAGAAAAAAAAAGATGAATAAATGCATCACTCAGAAGGCAAACTCAGGATATGACAAATTATGGGACAATACTTAATTTCATGCCAGTGCCCAAATGGCATATTTTCAGTGACAGGCTTGTCATCATTATTAAGAACTTCCCCTGTCTCCCAGTGATGAAGAAACACATTACAGACAAACACATTAATCTTTCCACACAGTACAATGTAAAACTTTAATTACAACCTCATGCTTCCCCCCACAAACACACAACATACCACAGACCTAAACCGTACATATGTCAACCCTGAATATCTGTTGATGTTCTCAAGATTGCAGTTAAGGCTCTGTGTTGAACTATGAGGGAGATCACTGTTATTGAACACAGTATGCTTTTTTCCTCAATTAAAAGTTTAAAAAAGAACCCAGGAAATCCAGCTCTCACGGATTTGGGGCTGCAGGTTTGTACACATATACAGACTCCTAGAACAGAGAGGTTTCCATCAAGAGGACTAAATTCTCTTTTAAGTTAAAGACAGAACTCAATACAAAGGTGCAGTTCAGTGACAAAACCACATAATGAGAGAAGCAATGCACCCAAATGCCGTTTGTGTGCTGATCATAGACAACACCTTATATCAGAAACAGAACTCAGTGTCTCAGTATTCCTCTGTTTTCCCAATACCTTAGTCCAGAAGAAGCTTGGACAAAAACTGAGACTCAATCCAGATAAAATGAAACAAATGTTTTCCATGAAAGTAAAACAATTAGAGTAAGTGAAGAATTAAGGTAAAATGTTTTAATTTTTTCTTTTAATCCACTGGTAGAAGGATTGGAGTCCAGTTTTCCCCAGGTGTCCCATAAACACTGGTATTTCTTTTTTCTTTTCAGATCATTATTGCAACAGCTGTAGAAGAAGACACTGACTGCCAGTCAACAGGTTAAAACGTTTTCCAGGCAGATGAAGTACTACCTTCTTTCTGCTACAATGATGGAAATGAGAGAAACAAGTGAGTGAAACAAAAAAAATTCTTGCTTCTTTTGAGAAGAAACCCCTTCCTCCCATCTCTGGACAAACTGCAAAACAATTCCCTAGCTATAAATGTGAAAGCTTATTTGACTAATAAAATTTGGTCACACACTGACGCTTTTACTAAAATAATTTTGATTCCTGCCTGTTGCTGAGTTTGCTTGCACTTTACAACTCGTTTTCCACTACAGCAAGCTTGTATTGGCCTTCTGCTGCTGAAAAATTGCAGGTCATCACTCCATTTGACCTCCATCCTGTATTATTGCAATGCTACGATTAAGGATTACCCTCGAGATCACTAAGACATGTCAGTCAACGCGCTTCAACATTGGAAGCAAGGGTTCCCATGGTTTTGTTCACAAAAGTACAACTTAATAAATGAGACAATAGGCAAGGACTGGATAACAAAATTTGCCTGCACAATGTTCAATAGATGTAACAGGATATGCCTTTCACATACAAAATTGTAACAGAGAACTCAGGGCATTACTTTATTTTCACTGGAGTGGGACTGATGCAGCTTGAATTTTTCTGCTTATCGTCTGTGGTTCTAATATAACTACAGGATACACTGCAAACATTAACGTTTCTCAAGTCAGACAGAGAATGCCAGAACAAAGAAATGTTGATTTCTTAACTACCAAACAGATAAACAAAGATTTCTCTACTAGCTTACACACATTTTAAAGAAAAGCTGTAGATCATGCTACAGCCAAACCTACTGCTTCTGTTTCATGGATACATGGATATGGAAGGCAAAATGCACTTCTTTATTTACTTTTCTAAAATATTTTAAAATATCATAAGGGGATGGTAAAAAAACGGCTGGTTGCAGTGCTATGCTGAAACTTCATGGTTCATCAAAACTTTCCAGGGGATAAATTAACTTTCACAAGTCCCTCACAAGAAATATATTTCCACAGTCAATTCAAAGGCCATATTGAAAACCTGCAAAGTGCCATGCTCAGAACCTGTGACCATGCCTTTCAGCAAAAGCATGTCCTACAGGACTTCTTCAGCAGCTCAGCCTCTATGAGATGAGACTATGCTATCAGGTTCTGGTCATTTTTACAGGGTTTTAGTAAGACAGAGATCAAAAGAAATGTCTCTGGCCCTCTGTAGATTTACATCAGTTCAACTGCCAATATTTCTTAATTCACTATGAAACTGTGCAGGGCACCCTTCATAAATATTTATTCAAAAAGTTAGACAACTGAATTTTAGTTGTGTGCCAAGCTGTAAAGTAGCTGAAAGACTATTTGTTCTTCCAGGGAACATATATCAAGGTAGCCAACATCCTCTTCATGTAGGAAATCTACAGGCATATCGCTTCCACTTTTTTTTTAATAACTTATTACTTAGTTGAACAGTGATTATTTAGACTACTAAATGTGCTGGAATTCAGATTGTGTGGTAGACCTGTTATTTGTATTGTTATAGGATAGACCTCCATCTCTTCTTGAACACGAAAATTACATGTAATGAGTAATTTCCTGAATGGAAGATTGCTTTATAGAGCTATTTATCCATTATAGTAAGTTATTTTTAGTGATTATCTTAAGTGAAATAAAATTCCAAAAGAAACAGGAACCATGCATATTCTACAATAGTTTATTTCCTTTAATACAATGTAAGCATCATGCATTCAATAAAACCTGTGTTATTATCATCATCTACTTTGTGTCATATGAAATATCTAATCTTTGGTTCTCAGTTTATACTGAGCTCAAAGGTGAGTAATTCCACCTTAAGAAAAATGTCACTAATAGACTCTGTAGACGTGTAAATGGTATTAAAAAGGTCAAAGAGACCAAAGTCTGGCTTTCATGAGGTCTCACAGCTACAAGGCGTTTGTCTTTGTTGTTGGTGCCAGTTAAGGCATGTCTGGCTTATTTGATCCCCCAGATTAATACAAAGAAGATATCTGAACTGTGAAAAAAAAAAAAAACACAACAGGAAGCTTAAATGCAGCCATATGGACCATCTGATTCTTTCAACCTCTTAACAGATGAGGGTTGAAATAACTTCCTTTGCTTATTAGCTAATTAAATCGTCCTAACAGTGTATAAAATGGCTATAATAAAAGTGAGTTTAACCATAACCTCCAGCTATGTTCCATTAAGTCTCACATTCTAGGTCATCTAACTGTACATACTGCTAACTGAGGGATAAATATATATTTTCTCAGCTTAAAGAAAACCCTCACTTTAAAAACTAATACAGCTCACAAAAAGACAAGAAATAAAAAATTACTTTAAAATACCCACTAATATGTATTTAAGGTTTTTACCAAGATTAAATAATTACCTTTACATGACATTAATTCAAAGTCACGCTTTAGCTCCTATTAAACTTTCTAGATTACATGACAATACCCATAGTTATCTAAAACAGTTTGGTTTATTTTTTAAATGTTTTCTTAACACAAGGAATACTGTAGAATCAGTCATAGCAGAATTGAAATATCTTTTTTAAAATAAAACACTGTGCTTCAGTGTTGTGTATTACATTAATTCAGATATATGTTCTTCCTCCACAATAGCTGCTTTATATGTTGCTTAATCATTTGCTTTTCTATTATGAAGTCTACTACCCTTTTTATGATGCACCATTAAATGACTACATAAAAAACATATCACTGATATAATGCATACTTATCACCAGGAAATTTCCTTTTCAGTTCTTCCTTTACCAAGTTCAGATGAATTTTAATTAATGCAGCTGAAAGGACTCTAAAAAATTTATTCTCTAAACTAGAGCAAAGCCTATGACTCTTTCCAGAATGACTGAAAGCTCCTTTATATTCTGTTATCTCCAAATGATAACTGCCCCTTTCAATGTATATTTATTTCTTCCAGATAGGAATAGCTAAAGTACATTTCCACAGCATATGACTTCCATTAGAAGATGTGATGAATGACCCGCTCTCAACAGCCCAAGGAAAAGCTCATCTGTGCATATGAAGTAACAAGACTACAGTGAAATTTTTCCACACATCACCATATATTATCAAATTGACATGCACTGTAATTTTGCTAGAGACACCATCCTGCCTGAATAAAAGTAAAAATAATCTCCAATCTGCAGTTTTCAAGGATGCTAATGTTTGTATTGATACTTCAAAACCCCTCTATCTTAATGTTCGAATGGATTACAATTCACGAGATAAAGCTGCCAAAAATGGCTAGTGGCCTTAAGAACCAACAATCATTTGAAAGAAGAAAATTCTCCTTGCAACTCAATAGAAAAGCTACATAATTTTATCTCAGCTACAAGGCTAATATTCACTGAGGCATGAAGAATCAATGCAAAGCACCCTGGCTCACTTAGGTTTGCACTAACTTGCACTGACAAAGTCACCAGTAGGAAACTAGAGGGAGGTGCTTCCATATTTATTGCATTTAAGTAAGTTAGAAGAATGTGGATGGACCAAGGAAGTGCTATTTGAAAAAAAAGGTAAGTCTTCTGTGACGATGCCAAAAGAAACAAGAAAGACACTGGGTTACAGTAAATGGGGAAGTCATATCCTGTGGATCTGGGAAGTCTGTTTATTCTGTTGTCACCAGCATTATGAGCTGATTTACTGCAAGTTAGTGTGGAAAAAAAAAAAGACTATCACTCACAAAGCAAGTAATGAGCTCTCTGAAGTTCATTACTTCAATAACATAGAGTGATAACATGTGGGAGAGCATATTTTTGTATTTCTTTTGAAAATCAAAAAGCGCGATAAACAATGATTATACAATTTTCTCACAAACTGTCAAGACAGAACTAACAACAGAAGTAATTTTGCCCACATAGTGGCCATGATACTACCCTTTTTCTCTTCATTTCTTTATCATGCAAGCTAATATACTTGAACAATTTGTTAATAGGGCAGAATGAAGATTAACAGCTGGTGGAGCTGTAATATGCCCATTTCAATCAAGAAACTAATGGGAAAACACCAGTTACAAGTAGAAGCTTTCAAAAAAAATACCCACCTGGGCAAATGAGTTAATTTTCACATGCACTAGCAGCAATAAGCAAAAGAAAATATTAAGAGCCTACACAATAGGAAGAGATCCTGGTTCAAAGTATGTCAAAACAACTAGTAAAGCAAACAGATTGCTTCAAGAGTCACAGAGTGTTGGAATGCCTAATTCTTTTTTAACAAAGGTGTTTCAGATGTGAAGACCTTCTGCTGAGACGTTTTCATACTGTACTGGAGCAGACCATGACAGTGTTCCTAATGTTTTTCAGGAGATTACATAAGCCACTCCAGAACTTCCAGAATGGGTAGTGCTGATTTCAGCAAAGAAATCATTTACCCAGAATAAACCTTTCATCTGTAATCACTGAAAAGGTGACTTTTTTTCCTACTATCTACTTTAAATGAAATACAGCTGCTACTCTAAAACAGCAGATTGCAAATGTTTAAGTATTTATTGAGTCTTTCCTATAATACCAGATATTAGCTATTAAAAACACACTGGTTTTATTTGCATTTCTCTTTGCTAAAAAACAACACTGCAGCAAATATGTGCTGCATTTAACAATGAGCAATCAAAGGAAGTTGCTTTGAGCAATGAAGAGCAGTGAAGAAACAGTGTTTTAGAAAGGAAGCTTGTTTTGTGTGCAGCAGTTGTGCTTGCAGACACAAGCCATGTCAAAAACAAGCCATGTAAATATGATGTCATAACAGCATAATTTTTCTAATTTGCTACAAATGAGAAATGACCATGTAGGTGATCAGTAAAAATGTTAAACCTCTTTGTGAAAAGGAGTTTCTACCTCTTGTGGGTTTGTTATCCCATCATAGCTTATGAAATTTAGCAAGCTTATTTGATGAGACCAGCCCTCCAGCTACTGTTTTTCTGAACCCTAACACTGTATCCAAGGAATTACTGTTTTCTATTACTATCTATATAAATTTGACTACATCCTCTACATGCTCCACCCTGCAAGATTCAGTGGAGTAGCTCTCCAACTCCTAATTTCTCCAATTTTAACGTCTACAACTATCTAATGTACGCTGCAAACATGGCCTTCAGTACACAAGCTCTGACGTTCACTTTGGCTCAAAGTATTCCTGCAAATAAATAATGATCTAAAAATTATCAATTTCTCCCCTTCATAGTGTGTGCATCCAATCTATCTAAAATCCTAAACATCTTCTAACACTGTTCTGCATATAGGAGGAAAAGATGAGTCCATCTGTACTGCTGATGTTTGCCCTCATTTTGTTTTCAATAGTCAGTATTCAGCAAATACAAAACCATAAAACTTCATTTCAAACATTCACACGAGCACAAACAGATTAACATATCACAGACAAATCCCTATCCCCTGCTGACTTTCACCACCAGTCTCACTTGCCACATCACTGAAGATCCTGCAAAATGGAGATGCCCAACTTCCATCCTTCTAAATCTTAACTGTATAACTTCTCATAAGTATTATGTGAGGGAACATCCCCATCCCCTCAGATTTCATAGTAAAACTACAAATGTTGTTGTGAATCTGTTTGTATCAAAACAATCTGGTCTAGAAAAATCATTCAACATTATTAAAGACCTTAAAACAACTTTGATCGTTCTGACAGAACTAGGGTAAGAAGCAAATACAAGTACAAAGAGATTAAAGGAGGACTGTCACCTGTAGCAGTGAAACCTCAGTGCTGAACCTGAGGAGGCAACTTCATAACCAGACTCAGCAGTTTAACTTAAAACCTACTGACTACTGCATTTCAGACTAACTTAAAAACATGCCACATTCAAAATAAACAAAAAACCAACATGGTTAAGAAAAGCCATGCCTTTAAAAAACCAAACAAACAAAAACAAATTAAAAAAAAAATCCAAACAAACAAAAAACCTAGATTCAGTGTGTCCCTCTACTTCATTTTGGCAGTTTTATCATAACAATATTTTAGTTCTACTACTCTGTTAGTACAAGGTTGTGCTGTCAGCAAGTTGGAATTTATTCTGGGACAAATGTATAAAGAAACCATAATAAAAAACTATCCTATGGCCAGGAGGAGATTCTAGTGATGAAATAAGCCTTCAGGAAATCAATAAGAAAACTCTAAGCTGCAGTGACTTACTGTGATAGCTTGCAAGCAGCAGGATAGCACAAACTTTATATTACTTGAATGAATTCATGCTTCAAGATTATCTTATTATTAATATTACAATAATAAGAATAAACCAAAAATATCAAAAGTTCAAACATCCAGTAATTTACTTATTAGGTTACACATTCCGTATTACTGAGGTCTCATACTCACAGGGCAAAAAACCTCATATTCTCTAGTTCAAGTACCTTTCATTGCCAATCACTCAACACAAAGTTCAAGCAACACTATTTACAGTAGGGTCTAATGTAAACATCAGCAGCAGCATCAAAACTATCCATACACAGAATCTTACTAAAAATAAAACTGCATTTGCAACGCAAAATCCCAAACACATCCATACCAATTACAATGTAAGAAAGCAATGTTTTCCATGATTAGGAAAACATTTCAGCCTTCTTTTAACATAAGTAACACCATAGCTCTAAATGCTCAAAGCTCTGTGCAGTGCTGGAGCCCAATGCTGCAAAAACACCAGCATGTGAACAACTGCATTTCTTTCCATCATGCCAGCTGATTATAAAATAGGGTGTTTATTCCAATTTTAAGTTACCCACAGGAGGATAGAAATGCTTCTCGCAAAATATGGTAGGAATAAAATAAAATAGTTCAGTTGGAAGGAACCTACAATGACCATGTAGTCCAGCTGTCTGATTAAAAGTTATTGCATGTTATTAAGGACATTGTCCTCTTAAACAATGACAGGAACGGGGCATTGACCACCTCTCTAGGAAGCCTGTTCTAGTGTTTGACCACCCTCTCCATAAAGAAATGCTTCCTAGTGTCCAGGCCGAATGTCTCCTGGTGCACCTTTGAACCATTCTCACATGTCCTACCACTGGACCTCACGAAGAAGAGATCAGCAACTCCCTCCTCATTTCCCCACCTCGGGAGCTGTAGAGAACAATGAGATCACCCCTCAGCCTCCTTTTCTCTGAATTAGAAAGCCCCAAGACCTTAGGCTGTCCTCACAACATATACCTTCCAGCCCTTTCATCAGCTTTGCTGATCTCCTCTAGATGCATTCCAGAACCTTAAATTGGGGGTCCCAGAACTGCTCACAGTACTCCAGGTGAGGCCACACCACTGATGGATACAACGGGATAATATTCTCTTTTGAGCAGCTGGTTATTCTGTTTGATGCACCCCAGAGTAGAGTTTGTCCCCTTGGATGCAATATCTGATGTAGAATAGGGTTTGCCAGAAAAAACATGCTTTCCAAAACAAAAAAGAACCATAAGGGCAAGTTTCTACAGCATTCAAACTCAATAACGTTATTTATCTGTTAATAACTCCCCTAAAACTGCATTTAGTGATGAAGAACTTCAACAGATTGGGCCATACTGCTTCTAGGTAAAATGGCATCAAATTTCTGCTCAGAACAAGTTCTGGGATTATGTATCATTCTTATAATCAGTTCCTGACCAGCAGAACTTCCTAAGCATGTTATCTCTGAGACAGCAGTTCACACAACAATAGGTACTCCACTGTCTCTATCCATGCATTCTTCTTTACAAACTTTCTATTGCATTTCCAGAACAGTTAACTCATAAAATTCTGCTCCTCTACTTCAAAATCAAGCACATTTTCAGACTTTCCACATCACTTGAAGCACTGTCTGTGGCATTTTCATGAGACACGTTCAACACTTCACTAACCATTTTCCAAGGTGGATCATACAGTTACTGTGTCCACAATGACTACAGCATACACCTTTCCCAGTCCAAGCCATCTTTCCCTGTCACTCTCCTCCCTGCTTTCTCCTTTTACCTTTGTGTCCCCAGCTGGTACAAAGTTGGCTCACTCCAATCATGAATGAGAAACTGAACCAGCAGGTTGACAGAGTAGACAAAAAATTAAAAGTTTGAGTATAAGACCAACTGTAAAGATTACAAACCTAAAAAAAAAATCAGGATTAGAACCTTTAAAAGTCTCTACTAATCCAGATGCTTGTTTTTTTGAGTACCCAACTTTACCTACAGCTGCATGTAATCAGCACATGATAATATCTTTCTACTGGAAACCTCGGGTTGAAAAATTATTCTTAAACTGTGATTTCAAAATCTGAAGAAACCTGTAGAAAACCAGAGGATAGAACTAAAATATTCTAGTCTTTATTCCAGTGTTAGAAATACTGTGTCAAATTTTTCCTGTTCTTTTTCAGTTATTTACCTTGGTCTAACTTAAAGCATCAAACATAGACTTTAGATACTATCGAATTTAGAATACCATATGTACTAGTTAAAAATTTGGGGTGCTGGCTAGTGTATATAACACCTAACCTCCCAAACTAAGCATTTTGTTCTTCAATGTTTATTACGCTCTTGTTACCATTTCCAGCTATTTCTAAATATACAATAATTTATATCAAGTTGTATTGTGAAATACAGATGTAGCATAAATTCTATGTAACAAAAGCCACATTCAATGCTCACTTTATAGTGTAAATACATATTACATTGTAGCTATACACATTGTGAAATTCATACACTATGAAACAAAATAATTTAAGTGCAGATCTTCAGGTTTAAGAGTTATGAGAGCAGAGGGCACAAGCATATACACACAGATCTGCTAAATCACAAGTATTTCAGTTACAGGTTGGCATTACATTTCAGCATACTATATTTTTCTCACTTTAATTTTGTTTTCCATGTTGACTTTAATTTTTTTTTATTTGCTTGGTATATTGAACCCTGGCTTGGAATAAATGGATTCAAATAAACACAATTCAGTGCCAGAATTGCCACAGGCACATTTTTTTCTTTCAGTGGTCCTGGGAAGTGGTTTGTTAAGCTATTGTTCTCAATTAAAAACTCATGTGTTTGTTCAGTACAATATGGGTCGCTGCTTTGAGTGAAAGATTCCCTTGACATGGCAAAACCTCTAATTGTAACAAGTCCATGCCAAGTATGTTTAACCAGATGCAGCCCCGGGTTTGATTAGCAGCCACTGGATTCCATGTACAATCAGATAATGATGGTTTTGCTTCTCTGCTGAGCAAACATCCTCGGCTTTTAATCAAATATGTATGTGTATCTATATATGTATGTAGGTATATGTGTATATATCTGAAAACCTCTATACACATAATTATGAGCAGCACAACTATTTTAAAACTATAGTTCATATCAACTTATTTGACCTTTGACTGTTTAATCTTAGGAGGACCTGTGCAATACCAACTAAAAATAAATGGAATAAAATATTTATTTTGGCAGACACCATAGAGATATAGTGAAGAGACATGTGGTGCATGGAAATTTTTTACCACACATGTAGAGAGCAGAAAAGGCTCTGGAATACATTTTTGTTTTCCCACTTGTGGGATAGCATCTATTGGATAATGATGATATTAGAACTGCAAAGACACGTGCCATTTTGGAACAACATTCCAATACTCCTTAACTATGCCTGAGGGAAGGTGGTGAAGCTTGGTGTTTATTTTATATAAGAGTGGGTATTAGTTAAGTTTGATAATATGACTTCAAGAATATTTTGGATTCTACTATTTGCATTGGTTTTTTTTTACTTGCATGTATTCAACAAGGGCTATTAGTGTAAGCTAATAAAACAAATCTCTATCCCCTTTTTTAAGTCTGGACTTCTTTTATTCCAGAAATAAATAGAGTATTATCTTAAATATCCTAAACGATCAACATAATCTCTCACATAAAGTAAGAAATAAATGTCCTTCTACACACTAAATACACAAACACCATTAATTTTACTCTGCACTGCTCTCTTTGTTTGAAAGCAGAGAATTGAGTTCAAAGAAAAAGGCAAAAGAGAATTAAAAGTAATGTATAGTGATGTCCAGTCTAGTATAAAAGTAAAGCAAATGTCAAAAAATCTAAGTGAAGGCTATACTGAAGAATGTTAGGACGAAATTCACCTGTATCTTTTAAATATTTAACTTCCACAAACAGCAACAACACATATTCTGCAGTATTGCTAGATGACATTTCCCTCTACACCAACATATAAAAGCACATTTATTTATTTCTATATAAGCTAGCAGTTACACTGAGAAGAATGTTTGTAAACCTAGCTACATAAAGTACATAAAAATAATTAATGAAACTAAACATAAAACTACATGAATAGTTGATAACCAAGCTATTTTTTTAACTTGCCTGCCAAAATTAATAATTTATAGAAGTCTTAATTTAATCATAACATCAAGGAACCTGTCTGTAAATACACTGGTGTCCTGCCCCTGCTATTCCCATTCATAAACAGCTGACAGAGATATGGGAAAGTTACTTCCATGTACTTTCTACCACAGTCTTTAGACTAAAGCTGGTTCTAACACAAGAGTGAATTTTTCTATTACATTAATATGCACATCAGGAGAACATAAAGAGGGAAAAAAAACCACTTGAGGCACTACACTTTCAGTACTGGGCTTCTAAAAAAGCTTGCCTCTAACAACAAACAGAAAATAGCACAGCAAACATTTCTAATTTTCCTCACTTAAGCTTTTCCTTTTGCAGTTTCACAGTGAAAGCCAAAGCAATGCACCATTCTACACTGCAGTTATACTTAAACTTTCACAGACATTTTAAGGGTAGCAGCATCTCCTTATCATACGCTTCCCAACAAATTTTCATCAGGGAGATAAGCAGCTAAAACATGGTTGAAAAGCACTCAAAAGTCATACACACTTTTTATCTTCAGCTAAACTTCTTTCTAATGTTTACTTAGCAAAGTACATTTGGGGGTAGGAAGGAGGAATTGCACTGCTTTGTATCTACATTATAGTAGTACTATGGTGTTACACTCCTCTGTTGTGCTACATCACAACCCCATGGATACCTATTAATTTCCCCTTCACAGTTTTCTTCATTCACATATCTGTGTTGAATATTGTTTCCTCTGTGTGGTCTTAATTTCCTAACATGCTGAAATAAACCATGACATGAAATAAATCATGTTATGTTTAATTTAGGAGCTTATAATTTGAAATATGTGGAGTAGTACAAAAATAAATAATGGAGATTACAGGTTTCACCTGATTCTAAAAAAAAAAAAAAACCAAAAAAACCCCACCAGCCAGCTTTTAGGAAAATAGAACATTAGTGTCCAGAGATAACTTGGGAGAACAGCAATCCCTCCTCCAAGAGGCATGACAACAGGCCACAGCTGCAAAATAAATTCACTGTCTTCTCGTTGTCACTGCAACCTGACTGCTTGTAGTAGCTTGGTTATTATTCCAAACCTCAAGTGGTTTGGAAATGTTTTCTTTAACACAGACATATTTTACAGGAGTGATACAGCTAACAAAAAGCATTGCAGAATTACACCTGCAAAACAAAAATGAAGTTGCATTTTTGGGAGATTAATTAAAGAAGCACTCAGAGAAATTGGGCAGTTGAACACCGGTTCTAGGATGCAGAACAGGAGAGCACATGTATCCTGACTTCCTAATTGCCTGCCCTGTGCACCTCTCTGTAAAACACAGATTATGGGCAAAAATGATGAATTCTCATGGAAGAATAAGAGATGTTCTAACACTGCACTCCCTCCAGGGCTCTACTAGTTGTGAAGAGCTGGTAAAGAACACTGACACTGTGGAGCAGCTCATCCTTGGGCATCACTGGTGTATCCCTCAAGGACAATCCTTGTAATGCAGCTCTGGATGCCAGTGGAACCATCAGCAAATGCTTCTGCCTGGGAAAGGAAATAGCCTGACACTGTACCCTGAGGATAAAAAAACTTTGGCTTTGTTAAACCATGTATGTGTCTGTGTAAGAGAATTCCACAGTCAACAGACCTCCACTGAGAAAGTCCTGCCACCAGATGTTTAAATCAAGGGATTGTTAGTGCACCAGCTGATCTCAATTGCTGGTGGTGGTAGTGGAGGCGCTTTTGGCTCTCCTCTTTGAATTGGGCTGTTGTCTCCCTAGGTGGGGCTGTCATTTTTATAACAGATCATTGTATTTCCCAGTAGGAGGCCCACTGTCGTGGTCCAGAGGAGGATGGGGAGAATTAAGCTCCTGTTTAATATTTTGTTGTTATGTCATATCTCACAAATAGCATTGTTTTACTCTATACTCCATGGAGAGATCTCATGCTTAGGACTTATATGGAAGAAACAGAATTTTCAGATTTGCTTACAAAGAAGAGCTTTAGCTTATAAGCCCACGCACGCAAAACATACAGAACTTAGGAACACTGCCAGAGATCTGACATGTTACCAAAAAAAAATAAAAATCATAGTGCAGTGTATGTGTGGTCTACTGAACTGAATGAAGGTCTGGTAGCCAGGAACAATTCAATTCCTCTGCACTTAGCTACACTATGTGGCTAAATACAACATTTCAAAACAGTTCTAACCCAAATATCACATACACTATACATGTACTTTATGGAGTTAAAATTTATCTAAATGAATTCCAGTGTGATGAACAGAGATGCATATTTGTATTCTCAACACCCAGGTGCATTTCTGGAGAAATGCACTGGCACTGAAGTAGGAAATGCACAGTCTGAAATTAATATATTGCCTAATTCTCATGCTGAAGAAAAAACTTCAGTAAAAAGTTTCATTTACATTAAAAGTAGCTTTATACCTCCAGTTATATGTAGAGTAAAAACTACAGAAGCACTACCTCTCTACCACACCAGAAGGCTTCAAGAATATGTCCATTATGGATCATTTACAAATTATCAAAATACTACTCTATAAATAAGTAGGTGATATTGCCTCAGATTCAATGCTGTTTGATTTGCACAAATTGTTATTTTTAAATACCACTTTAGTTGCAAAACATGGCATTATAAGGAATTTATAACATTAACATACATTCCATTCAGATATTTTGCCTCTAACCTGTTTACACATATTGACAATTCCAACGTATGTTGCAGCTGTTAGGGAACTCATTTATCACATGTACCAGATGCTGCAATGTTTCTGCTACACCTGGAGTACATAGTGTAAATTATTGATTTTTTTTAAATCACGGCAGGAATCAGAAACTGAGTAGAATTCTAGTATAATGCAATAAAAACTTTAAGTATGACTATTCTCACAGCAAAAATATTTTCAAATATTTGAAGTAATTAAAGCATAACTTTAATTTTTTTTCTTCTATTAAGCATTGATAATCTTTTTATTCTGTCTTTATATGGATAAAAAACTCAGTTTGTTCCATATTTGTTAAGTATTCATCACATATATGTTTTTTAGCATTCAAGTGAAACAACAATAGAATAACACAAATGAACGTATTATTTACAACTCTTAGCAAACACTGTTCACGGAATAAAATAAAGCATAACTTGTCTAAAAGGACTTAATCCATTAAAGACATAGGAAACCAGCTTAATTTGTCAGAATGGCAGCCATTAACTCTGCAAGGTTATGCAAATACAGCAGATGATTGAGAAAGTGCAGGCCATCCCTACTGTGTCAAACATAAACAAACTGCATGAAGTTGCCAGCTAACAAATTTGTTGTGTAGAGAAGCCAGGTAAGGAAACACAAATACTTTTATCCTTTAAATAGGAATAATATGAATAATTCTACAAATGTTGTAAAGTTTGTGAAATGATACAAATACTTTTGTTCTAAATAGCTAATGTGTTTCTTGGTCTCTGAGGTTCCCAAGAGGGAGGAAAGCTTCAGAATCTCTTGACACTCTATCTGTGTGGAATTGGCATGTCAAATGGTAATTAGAGACCTATAGGAAGTACTTAAACATAGGCTAAGTATAAATTTAGATAAATGAACAATTTTGCTAATGAACAATATTCCTGACATGGAAGACCTTGGATTTAAAAGTATGTGATTTTCCTGACTCTATCGGGTCAATAAGTGTTTTTAAAAGCAGTAATTCCTGAACCTATTAGACAGCAGCAGGGGGTTAAAGGGTCTCTCATATCACTGAGAAACAAACACAAAATGTATGTGTGTGCATGTATGTGTTCCATAGATGTAGACAGACACAGAAAAATAGATTAAGTTCTTCTAAAACTGAATGAACAAAAATCTGAAGTGAATCATACAGGTTTACAAGTCAGTACATCACGTAAGAACTTCAAATGTGCATCATTGTTCCCTATTGCTGTTGTTATCTGGATCTTTAGTGCTTGGAGGCCCCTTCTTCCAAACATGAGTGTGAATAAATACTTAGTCAAAGAACTTGTGAAGAGGCAGAGTATATCACCTTGGGAAAGAACATGAATACCTCTGTAAGAGCTGCTGATAAGCATAAACTAGGTCATTAAAAGAAATGCAGAAACATATAATTCGACATGATTACTGTTTATGAGGGAGAGGAGAAAAGGAGAGAAAGAAGCACCCAAATTAGTCTGAACAATAGTGTAACAGTCAGATAAACCAGACACACAGGAGAAGATTACATTGTACAGGAGTAAGATCATCATGATCTATTACGTAGCATCAGGGAAAGAATTAGGCATAAATTTCGTTACACTAAACACATGTGCAACCAGTTTTACAATTCTGGTTTTTGGTTGTTTTGCCTGGAACAATTTTTTTTCCAACTTTAAAAAAAAAGAGGCTCACATAACTAGCCACATGATCCCCAAAGATGACTACAAATAGCTTTGAGGTAATTGCTATATATTAGGCAATATATCCAAACAGAAGGTCAAAGAGAAGATAAATTGTGAGAGAGTGCTTGAAGGGAGCTCTAGTTTTCACTGAGTAGTTTCAGAAGGAAGACAGAGGGAACAAAGTTGTTTACATCCTCTGTTTTTTCAGTGCTAGAACCCCCCTTAACTAACTTTATCAGTTCCAGTTATCATTACAGCTGAACAAACCCTAGTGTACCTCTTGACCACTGACCTCTTCTTTCTACTTGTCCACCTTACTTTTTTTTTTCAGCTTTTACACAACTACAGCCAAAAGAATCGTTCTAAAGCTGAGCGTTGGTGGGGCTTTTCCCCCCAGCTTATTCTACCCTGTCTTTCTATTTTCAGCTTCTGAAAACGGCATTTTCTCCCACTCCAAATTCGTAACTTTATCTTTCAACACTACACATACAACTTACAGTTCATGAACTTTTCCATACTGTCAGGAAAAGCCATCCTTGGATCTTTTCCTTAGGTTGGCCTCAGTTGTACAAAACAGAATAATTTGCTACTCTAAAAGCTAAGAATGCCCAGAACATCACATATAATCTACTAACAGTCCTGCTTTCAGTGGGCTACAACATGAATAAAAATATAATCCACACAAGATAGTTTGTCTACACCATACAAAAAAAAAACTTATCAAATATATTAATGCATTTTTCCCCATTAAAACCCTTAAATATACTGTTTGCCAAAGTAATCCAAGATAAACTCTTCCTTTTATAGATTCATTCTACTGCTTTCTCTCCCTTGCCCTGAAAACTCAGTCTATATAGTCCCACTAACAACTTTTCTTAAAAGGCAGAAAAAGATATGGAGCCATAGGAAATGCTTCTCTGAAGTTTCACTAATGAGGAAGCAGATCTTAAGGCTCTTGCTGCTATTGGGCTCATTTGTATTTTTTATGAGCTGATGTACTAGTGGGTAGAAAAGAGACAGACTCTCTACTGGCAGATTAACCAGCCCTTTAAGGGTGCCTGTTATTAATTTTGGTTATTCATCTGCACATCTGTCTCTGCCCAACTGTGTCATGACTATTGCTTCTTGCAGCTCACTTTGTTTCACCAGAAGCTTTTCACCACTAAAATCCGGCAGCTTGTTTTGTTCTCTTACATGATCTAAATTCTAGTTATAAACTAGCTGAAGATCAGATCGTTCATTTCCACTAATGAGAAAAAAATTATCTCTGATACTAGAAATTTTAATGTAATAGTTATCGACTACGTTTATTCACCACATGTTACTGACATGATAGTTCCTGACAACAGCTGGCACCTCTATTATTGTCCCTAAGAAAACATGCTTTGCTAACCCCAGACTGTCCCAGCTGTGACTCTAAGGGAGGCAGTCACACTGTTAAAATCTCTGAAGAGCACAGAGCTCCAGTGCCTTCAAATTTCATAGGCAATTCCCCTGTCTTACAATGGAAGAAAAACTAGTTTGTACCAGATTTCAGACAAAAGATACTTCGTTCTCCCTGGAGAATATTTCCTTTTGTTTTGCCAAAGCTTGTCCCTCTTATACCTCTTAATTCTAAAGGACCAAAGTATATGATCTGTTTCTTTAATGTCATCACTTTCATTTTCTAGACTTTAACAATTGACTTTTCATTGTTACTACCACCTGCCTACAAAGTTTAGTACGTTAGCACTTCAGAAAGAATATACAGTACATTACTGTGCAGTTCATTTAAGCTCTGCTCCTGTCCCACTGTTGCTTCCTTAACTTAGGGAACTATAGGAGTTTCCTCAGGCTTTCCACAGATTTAGCAAGTAGGAATCTAGAAGCCAAGTGCAAGCTCCTTTGGCTCCTGGAAACTGCTGTTCTTTACCTGGAGTGCTATAAAGTCTTGTCTATAAAAACAGAAGACTGCCAATATCCTCTGTATTTTCCATGCCTGCTTCTGTTTTGAGACCTCAACTTGACTGTTTTGTGATTCACCTGATTAAGAAACAAGTAATGTAGCAGCATTTGGATTAGAACACATCAAATATATTCTGTATGCATTTACATTTGTTTTCACACGAATTCTGTGTTAGAAGTATTTTTGGTCCTTCCCATCTATGAAACATGCTCCAACCACAGTGATCAGTGTCAAAAAAATCACTTGGTAGAGAAATCTGTTCTTTCCTCTGTGAGGCAGGATGTCTGCTCTCAACATGAATCTTTTACCTGGTGTTCATTTAATCTGCCACTATTCTTCTCAGTCTAAGGTTCAGTCACCTAAAGGAATATAACTGAAGGAGATTTCCTTCCTCTTAGTTTTGCCAGATTTACAACAATACAATGTTTTCCAAATCAATCTGTTTTCCTTACACTCTCTTTAAAGAAACTCCCTGCTTGCTTTATGATGACAGAATAACACAGAAAAAAACCCCTACCACTACTAGATTTTGTCTGTGGATTAGCATGTATCTAGCCTTTCAGTATGTCTCTCAATTTATTTTTGTAATACCTAATAACTATTTAGTCAAATTTGATTATTTACAGAGCTTTAGACTCATGGAGCATAGATGGAAGCAGGCACACTGCAAAGCTCTAACCAACAGCAGATTCTCACAAATCCTACCACACCACGTCTCTTTTGTGCCACAGCAAATACAGACAGTGTATTATGAACCACAGGTAAAACTGTCAGTGTGCCCAGTGCATTAGATAGTCCTAGCGCTGACTTGCATAGAATCAAAGAAAATAAACCACCACAGATACACTTATACTATCTCAAAAACTGCTTTTAGAAAAATGCAGGGTAGGAAAGAAGCTGTTTCCCATAAAAGTAGGCTTCCAGTAAAATCAATAGAAAAATCTGCAGTGAAAGCCATTGGCAATAAAGTAAAAAACAAATGCTGCTAATCTGCTACACAAGAAAAGGAAAATAAAGAGTGGACTGGCTGTGGGGAGAAACACCATCATACATTTAAATTAGCATTTTGTTAACTAAGTTTATTTTTAAACAATTCTTGAAACTCAGTACATCATTTGTGTTCTTTTCTGAACAAAAGTAAAGTCACTGTAATTTGGCTTTTGACAGCTAAATCCCCAACAATGTGGACTGAAGGTATGAAATTTGAAGACATATGAAAGACTATAATCTACATTAAAACATTAGCTTGTGAAATGATTGCTTCCTTTAACTGGGGTTATTAAACCTTTCTTTAGAGGTACAAATCATTATTTAAGCTAACAAAATTTTAGATTCATTCAGCGCTTTTTAAAAAATTATTCTCAGATTGTTCCGTATTGGTACCTACCTTTCTGCCTTGACTTTCCACAGCACCACTGAACCATTTGAGAGGCACTGAAATAATCAACTTTTATTTTGATCAGTAAAATCTACCCTCCACTCCACGTTCATTTTATGATGGGTTCCTTAGATGCCCACATTCAACAAGAGAGTCAGTATGCACACTTCACCAAAATATGCCAAAATGTTGAATGTTCTCCATCAGACTCCTGAGCAACCCAGAAATAGCACAAATAATATTCCTGAATTTCTGTCCTCAGACCTTACTTCCCCAAAGAAATGAGCACTGTGAAAAACACAACTTTCATTCTATTTACATTTTAAAACACACACACACATAAAACCAACAACAACAAAAAAAGCACAGTTCCCCAGGGATGTACTTCTGTAGCAGTGGGAATCAGCATACATTACTTTATAGCAATATGTTCTGCATGCTTAGCTCTTTAGTATATAAAGTCACTTCATCAACCCAATTATTTCTTTTTTTTCCTGTTTTTTCCCCCAAAGTAACTCTAAACTAGTTTAAAACACCTTCATTAGAGAAATGATTCAACAAGCACTGCTGCAAACCATGGAAATGTAAAAGCTGTTAAAAATGTATTAAATGCTGTCCATGCCACAAGGGTACTAGTGTAAAATGACCTTAAGTTTAAAGGCTCCCTATGAAGGCAGAACAGTAATCTGCTCTGCTTCTCCTAATGAATAACAAATGGGCCTTCACAATTCATTTAGTTCAGTACAAGCTGCCATTACAACCCATTTTGTTTTTTTAACTTTGTGGTAATGTATCATCTTGCCTGACTCTATGTCATCTTCTTGAAGGTCACCAAAGGTATGTAACTCCACTCTCAAAAACGAAAAAAAGGAGGAAGGAAAAAGAGATATGACAAATTTTGACAAAGCACCAACCAGTCCATTCCAATATACCGTATCACACAGTGAGGCTCATACTTCCTACACAGAAATGCTTCCTGAATTGTAAAGAAAGGCAGAAAATCACTGAAGTCTTCAAAAGAATTCTGATTTTCAGTTAATAACTAAAGTACAACAATATCTGGGAAATAATTCTTTGATTCTCTATTTACTTTCTCTTTATTTTTGTTATGCCCTAAAAAACAAACTGCATCTGAGCATTCAGAAAGGAATTAAAAGACCACGAATATTTATCTTTATTTCACAGGTATTTAGAAACATGTATTATGTTGCCATGGACAATTAGCCTTTTATCCAATTTTAGTTGGTAGTTTAACTCTCCCACCCTAAGGTTTTAATTATCCCCTCAGTCTGCATGTTCAGGCCTCAATTCATGCAGCTGGAAATCTGCCTCAGTGATGTTATAACCTTGTTAATGTAACAAAAGAGGAGTTTACTTAAAACTGTACTGACTGTGGACTTAAGCCAAATTTACTTGAAAGAGGAAAGAGACTGTCAAAAATCCTACAATAAACACAGAAATGCAGTTCTTTCATAACCTTCACCTTAATTCATATAGACAAGCAATTTACATGTAAGTGGATTCATATGGCCTGTGAGGGGCCTCCTCTCTGGAGCTGGACTATTCTCCATACCCTACCCCCATCTTTAACAGAAAAGGCTCCAACAGCTCACTTTACAAAAAAAAGGCGGAGTATCTGCAATCTTTTTTAATCACAATAAAACATAATTAAGGTAAACATTTATAAAGCTAGTCAGTACCAATAAAGGTAGCATAATTTCACAAAGCCAATTTCACGTAAATTCAGCCAGTCCTTTGTCAAATACATATCTTAAATTCAAAAAAGGTTTTATTTGAAGAGTGTAAAGTTGCATTTCTAATGAGGTAATAGTTACATTAACCTTAAGTGGAAGTTGCTTGTCATATCCTGATATTCCCCATTCCTTAGTTGCCAAATTACAGTACGGATTTCCTAAGTTCATCCGTTAATTAGATTCATTTTTAGACTAGATGCTACCAAAAACCTACATCAGACAAAACAAAATATCCCCGTATTGACGTGTTAAAGGGAGATTATTCTGAGACAAAAAATATAAACTCTATTTCTTAATACAATTGTAAAAATCCTGTAGGTAATTTTCATCCTGATTGGATCTTTGTACTATTTTTTTAAGACAGGGAGGGGCAGCAGTGGGTAGCTCAGTACACATGCATGCATAGCCACAAGAACCAGAAAATATTCTGTTTTCATTACACCAAGTTTCTTTCAGTTGTTGACAAAATAATCCAGGTGAGCAAGGAGGGTAACAGGCATCCAAAACAAAACTAGAAAGCAGTCAAGTGTCTTTCATGCCTGTTGCAGATTTAAACATATTTCATTAGGTAAAAAGTCCCTTTCTTTAAGCTCATGAATTTCAGAGTATTTTCCACTCTGCTAAGAGGATATCAGGTTGCTGGATGTCAGATGATGATCTACCACACTTCTTGGGCTTTTGTTCTTTAGCTGTTATGTAATAATCTCTACTCTTTGCTACTCACACTATCCCAACACCAGTTCCTGCCCTAAACTTCACAGTCATGAACTGCTTACCTTTTGTTTACAGACCTCACAGAAAACTAAAAAGTGTTTCTCAGGGTAGTCATACAAGACCTTGATGAAGTTGTCCAGCTCACAAAAAATATTCATAAGTTATCAAACAGTAAATCTCCTAAAGAGAGACAAGAAAATTCTGTATTTTTAATCTTTTAGTGGGAAGGGAGCAGGGGGAAGGAAGGGGGCCTATAAAAGTTCAGTTTAATGTAAGAGCTCTTCTATCAATTGCATCACTCCTTCCTAACCAGCCTTTGGGACACAACTTGCCATATCATGGAGACAGCTGAACACAACTACCACGAAACCCCCTCACTGCTATAACCCCTTCCTTTGACATTTTCTCCTCAGTACCTATCTCTGTTCCCTAACATAATAAAGATCAAGGAGGTTGAAATCCAGAAGAACACAGTAGCACATTTAATGACTGTCTCTGTTAGACCAAACTACATTTTCCCTCCCACCTAGAAGATGAGAACCATGGAAGGCAGTCTTCAAAGAATGAAAGATAAATTTGTTGGGAAGTAAAAAAGAATAATTCATTATAATGAGAATTATTTTAGCAATATGGTGATCATCAGAAGCCTGTGTGGCCTAATTTTGGTCAGAGCTGAATGCAACAATGATAAACTATATGTTTGAGGTAGGAGTGGTTAGAAAATGTCAAATGTTTAACCATAAAAAAGTATTTTTACGTTTTTAATCTAAGCCAATAAATCACAGTTCTTCCATTAGTATCTACACATTTACAAAACTAAATCTGGATGGGTTTTTAGAAAATCACTATTAAATATGAGGGAAAAAAATATACCAAACCTTTCATTTGCATCCCCCAATATACTTTTAAATACTAAAATTCAACACAATAAGCATAGCAATCCTATTAGGATTACGCAAGCTCCTCTACAAATGTAACATATCTATTTACCAACAACTGAAAAAATCTTTCACTAAAAACATTCTGCCTAAGTTTGTGCTGTCACCAAGCTTTTGTTTCACCTTGAAAAGTTTATCTATTGAGTTGAAGCCACTTCACCCTAAGGGAGCAAGCCAAGGTGTCCTTTTAAGGTGATGTTTATCATGAACACAACAGTTTGACTATAAGACATAGCACAGACTTATGAAATGTACCTTCTCAGATGGGGCTTTTCTTTGCTAAGATACCCTGGTATATCCACCAGGATATACCCTGGTATATCCTGTTATATCCACAACAGTGTGGATATAACCAACCTTGTTCACAATCAGAGAAAATTGTGATGAGCTCATTCTAATTTCCACTGTCATCACATAATTCATGATCTGCTAGTCTCTGCTAAACAGCAATGTGGCATTGAAAGAAGAGGTGCTGTTCCTTAGGAATTTGGTGGTTTAGCACATTTTTGTGTGCTGTGCTGTGTTTTACCAATTATATTTGAAGAATTCTCTTTTTATTACAATGTTTCCACATTCACATTGTTTGGACAGTGCTGACAGTGATAACAAAACACATGTTTTTATTATTTTGCTGTTTATTATAGTTACGATCGATGGTCAATGAAGAATGGGAGCCCATTATACCTGGTACATTATTAATAAAGAGGATTGATCAGCCTTGTCAGGATCACACTAAATCAGAAAGCTATACACAGTTCAGGGGGAGGGCATACACCAGGACAAGTGTGTCTCCTGCTCCAAAAGACAACCTCTTTGACTCATTTCAAGACAGAGGTACAGAACTGTAGGAGAATAAATTCTTACAGGTGCCATTATATTGGTTAGAAAAAAGAATAAATGTTACTTACGTCCTTACAGGCAGAAGGGCTGCCCTGTGAGCTCACACCTTACAAAGCATGAGAGAATGCACACGAGAGACCAGCAAGGAATGCTCTTGGACACGAGACTGCAAAACTTGAAGCACACTTTGCACCTTATTACACACAAGAGAACTCAACCAGAGGAAACTAAACAATAGGAATTTAGATGTATTTTTCCACAGCACACAGAAAAGTATTTGTTTTCTTGGGAACATGGGGAGGAATGAGGAAGCACAGGAAGAAGGCAGCAGTGGATTTACTTCACAGCACCTAAGGAGTAATGGGAAGGCAGAGAAAGGTAACCAAACCTTTCCCTTCTGCCAATAAGAAAACTGTTCCTGTTTGATTGCTTCTGACTCTGTTATCTCCTGACTTTATAAGACCTTTTCCTTCTAATGGAAAACATCATTATATACATTTCTAAGCACATTTTATATTTTATGGGTTTTTATACAATACTAAAAAATAATCCACTAGTTTAGTTTAAATTATCCAAATCTTTAAATTTCTTTGGTTCTCCATTTTCAAAAATCCAAGTTTACATTAAGTTCAGCATTATCCCACTGGGGAGACCCTCAGCTCATAATTCCTAACATTGAATTGCATGGCCTGGGTCTCAAGAATGCAAGATTTGCCACTGGAAAAAGAAGAAAAAAAAAAAACAACAAAACCCTGACCCATGATATTTTGAGGCTTAAAATGCAGAAACATCTGCTAGAATCATATTGAGCTGGCTGAGGTTAGGAACATGGGAGCCTGCAGTTGATCAGCGTTGCCCTAGGTGTCACAGAGGCCAATGGGAATTACACTAAGAGGGTTTCAGTAGACAAGGGCGTAATTCAGTCAGCCTGAAAAAAAATCCATGAAACAGAAGCCTAACTTTTTTTTTCTTTTTTTTTTTTTACTTTCAGCCTCCTACTCCTTCCTTTCCGACTTTAGAGCCACTTGCTCTTTTGAGTGTATTATCAGAGGTGGAGGCCTCTACATTCCCATGCTGGCTGAACTTCAAAACAAATGCCATCCTATTTCATAATTTTTATCATCACTAATTTTTTCGCTAATAAAAGCATTTTTAAGGTAGATTTAAAACAGAGTGTTTATATAGCTTTGGCAAGATCAGTAATTTCACAATACAGATTCTTCCTATATTTGTTGTTCTGTCAGTAAAATGCTTTTATTCCTTATATTTTCTTACATTAAAAATAAAAGAAGTTGTGCAATAGAAAATATATGTTTTTTCTTCTTTACCTAAAAAGTTAAGATTGCTAAACTGCCCAGTAAGTTAACTTTAGATAGAAATTACAAACTTTGTTCTAAACCATACCTTTTCTTTGTAAGATTTCAAACTTGAATTTTCATTCTTCGGGTTTGTCCAGATCTCATCCTTTTGCCACTGTCCATATTTCACTGAACACTAACTCACAGTCCCATCTCAGTTTTATATACTGTCCTTTTCATCACTGTCCCTTTCTAAATACTATTCCATCTCTCATGAATTTATAATTCTACAAATCAATACATATTATAGATTAAACTTGTGTATTTTAATGCCTAACACATTTATAAATTGAAAAACAGAAGAGCATTTTAATTTAAAGAGATTGATAAAAGAAAAAAAGGAAAGAGAGGAGAAGTAAAGGTAATGATTTTCAACTGCAATTGTTTCTTCAAATTTTGATTCACATTACAAAAGATTAGAGTACTCTGTATCTCCAAGTTCCTCAAGCAGTTTGAGACACCTGTAAACCTGAAGCACTGTTAATCCTGTCTGTCTTCCATGTGGTTCAATCACCAGAGAATGTCATGTAACTGTCATATCTCACTTTTAACCTGCACTTTAAACCAATTAGTTTGTCACTTATATCATCTTGTAAATCCACTTACACACTGTAGGGCAACAGAAGATGCTATTCAAAGCATGGCTGTTGATCTTTCCACAGTGTACTAGTTGACTTATAACCAGTTCTTAATAAATAAATAAATAAATAAAAATAGTTTAGAAATCATCTGATCATTAACTATGTGTGTTTTGGTGTAAGGGTGCAATGTGGCAGGAAAGAGCTAATACATCAGATTGAAAAAAAATGTTAGGAACACTGATCAATAACAAGAGCCAAAAGACATATAAAGAAGTAGCAATTTATGGACCGCTTGTCCATGAATTTGTCTAACCCCTTCTTGAATCAGCTGATGCCTCTGTGGAAGCAAGTTCCAGAAGGTCACCAACCAACCACTCCATAAAGCAGCACTTCTTTCTTTCAAATCGATCACTGATTAACTAGAGCAAGTGCCTGATGTTCCTCATGCTGAGAGATCTGGCAAACAACAGCTCTACATTCAGTTTATACCTTCCTTTGAGATTCTTCAAACTTCAAACATATCCTCTCCCTGCCTTACCCTCCCCAGAGTCAAAAGCCTTAAGTATCTCCCTCATAAAGCAGCTGCAGGATTCCCCCTTGATCTCTCTACCATTCAGGTTCTGGAGAAAGCACTAAACCCCTAATAAGTATTGTAGAATTTCCAACATAAAATGGTTGTGGAGCATTGACTCTTATTTTTCTACTGAGGTCAGGTACCACAATGGGTGAAGAACAATGGCAACAAAATCAGAAAGCAAAGTGCACTCCTAGGATACAGAGTGGGAATTATCATCAGTCTCCCTCTGTCTGGCAGGTGCCTCAAACCATATGGATCTTAGGAACCTGGAAGATCACTTGTGCAACCAGAGAGTCAGGAGGTTAAATTTCTATAGTTTCTTGGGAACATTGTTTATGGAAATGCATGATGATTAAGCCAAAATGCTTATGAAATGAAGAAAACAAACTAGACTCATTTTCTAGCCCAGCAAATATGCTAAACTATTATAACCATACTATGTGTTGTCAGGAATATGGTTGAACTCTTCCTGGTTTGCCTTCAGACAATGCCTTTGTGACATAAGAAGCACTGCTGCCTTTCCATAAGAGAGAGGAAGACACTGTCTTCCTGCGAGTGAAACATTTTGAAAAGGTTGTTACTGCACTCTCACTCTCTAAAGAGGACAGGAAACATGGGAGAGGCTCCAGCTTTCTTTGCTTGGATACCTATACAAAAGCAGGCCAAACACAGCCTCTCATATCATGGTTTGGAGAAATCCTAAATTGATCTTACTCACCTTCAGTAGCAGGTGACAATCTATTTTGAAAGTCAATTATGACTGAACAAAATGAAGAGAAGAAATGGCATGCTTGCTTCCCACACTGATAAGATTTCAAACATTATGAATCTTATAAAATAAAACCAAAGCACACTATCCTTTAATCTGAACATACGAAACTCTGAAGTGGGTAGGGACTTGGTGACACTCACATGTCTTTAAGAGAAGCACTTTCCCAAGTAAACAGCTCACTCCTTCTATTCTCACAGAGAGAAACATTTTATTGCTTTGTGCCCCTTCGTTGTTTACAAAAGAAAAACATCTTTTCATTTTAGTCAAGAAAGCTTCTGTTCCAGAGAACAAAGCCTTCATTTGGCTTTCTCTAATCTTTATGATGTTTGCAAGTTGGTGTCAAAAATGTTAGTCAAGGCATGCTGTGTTACAGGTCTGTGGGGCAAAAGCAGTCACAAGAGACTTTCCACCCAAGTTAGAAGGAGACCACATTACCATTCTAACTACTTCCTATGGAAGTCACAGTTGTATCAACATCCTGCTGTTTTGTTTGTATTTAACTTGGGATATGACTCTCTACACTCTCAGCATGAATCCTACAATTAAATGGAAGCAGTCCACAGGTTACTAAAAAACACTCTAGTGTTCTGCATTTGAAATGGTACAGTTTTTGAGACAATCAACTTGCTATCTGAACATGTTTATAGTATACATTACCACAGTTGAAACAAGTCAAAATAATCTTTCTAATAAAATTATGAAAAAAATAGTAAACACCTTTCTGAAAATTATTTTTTCTTCAGAGCTTTTTATACACTATTCTGTTATCTAATCTATTGAGTTAAAGAATTCTTGTTAGAGAAATTATCATAGATACCTTTCTCCAAAAATAGACTGCATTAGAGCTGGAAAAGTAAAAAAAAAATATATTTAAAATTATTCTTCTTTCAAAAGAATACGTTATTAATAATCTAAGAAATCTGACTCCGGTCTGTTTACCTAAACTACAATTCAAATAGACTTCTTTAATGTCAGGTATCCACTACTGATTTAGCCTAGAACTATCCCCAAGGCAGGTGCTGGTTCTTTTTAGAATATACTAGCACTTAAAAAAGGAGTGTAAACTAAGCAACTTTGCCCCCACCTTTTAGTTAAACGCCTCAGTTTCCACTGTAGGCAAGAGAAACGATGGTCCACCTCCTTACTGTCCTCTCTGCAAAGATGGGGCAGGGGAAAGCACTGCCTGACTGCAACACAGGGAGCAGGCAGGGTCTGCAGGGAAGCTCTCCTTTTAAGTGGTTTTAAAGAGTGAGTTCCATGCATTTCAAAGAGTAGTTCCAACTTTAAATCACCTTGCCAGTTCCTCCTACCTTGCTATATTGCTTTCCTCAGCCTTGCTGCTGTATGGAAGAACCCAAAAAAAGGAAATTAACTTCATGACTCCATGCAAGTAGAGTCCCTGCAATTCCAGCAGGGATTTTCCCATCAACGAGTGTCATGCTTCTGGCCTGTGTTTGCCCTGAGCAGGTGAACTGCATACATAATTACCCTGAAATATTCCAGATGCACTGGATTTACTACTCACACAGATTTCAGAAGCCCTTCTCACCATTGCTGTACCCACAGCAGTGAGGAAGAAACCACTATCCTGTAGGTGACAGAACCTCTTAGGGTGGAGCAATTAGGACATAAATAAAGGAAAACATGTTGAGTTCCTCTCCCTTTCCCTCCCCAAGTGTCAGGTTCAGAAGGTGATGGATGGAAATAGTAATAGGAGAATGTAAGGCAGGGACATGAGCTGATTTGTCCAGGTGCTGGAAACACGTCTAGATTCTCTGGACATCCAACAACCCTTGTCAGAGCAGCAACTCCTGCTGAGCTGCTACACAGATGTGAAATCCCCAACTTCTACTCCAGTAAAATTTATTGATGGAAAAAAGGGGTATGTCTGCAGAAAACCAGATGAATGGTAAACTTTCTTATACTTCTGCCACTAGTACTTCATAAAGCATTTTGACTTCCATACAAACTCCTACTCTTTAGTTTTCTTTTTTTTTTTTTCTTTTACATTTTACACAGTCTTTCCCTTAGGTTGTGATCCCTGACTTCCAGAATCCATTCAAAGACCCTCTTCATCCCTGCAACATCCTCAAAAGCCGATTTGGAGACTTTTCTATGCTATTCCATGCTTGAAGTTCTTGCACTACAAGGCAGGAGGGGACCAGGTGACACACAAATGGACAGACAAAGGAGAAGCTTCCTCCTTGCCCTGCGAAGCTGCTCTTACTCAATTTTTTGAATCAAGCAGCTTCAGACCATGGTCTTGCACCCAAGACTGGCATCTAGTGGCAAATGCAAGTGCCCTCTCCTTGTCTGGCAGAGCAGCTGAACCACTAACCCAGCAGATAAAAGTGCAGTGTGTGTCCAGCACTTCTGCACAGAGTGGCAGCGGATGGGACTGAATGTCTTGTGGAAAAAAAACATTTTATCCCCTTCTTCCCACAAATATTTCATCCCTCACTATACACAGGTGCTGTTAAATGAATAAACCTACTGAAAACCAGAGATAAGCAATATTCATCTATTATTTTCAGTGAAAAAATGGTGAACATACTTCAACAAAGGAAGGGATGTTTAATTTTAACCTTTCACTGCATACTGCAAAATCCAATTTAAAATATATATTTTTGGACAGCACAGCCATGTTCTATTCTTGGTATAGACTAAAAGGACTAGTAGCTGATTATTTAATTATAAGATCTTTAATGCTTCATTATTAAGTAATCTGATTTATTCCACATAAGGGAAAATACATTTTCTTCTGGAAATTTGCAGTGAATCTCAGGGCAGAGTCACTTCCAACAAAACTGATTTAGCAATACCCACAGGTGATGGCATGAACTCTATTAAAGGCGAGGAAATTGCCTTTCAAACTCTTGGCAAAAATTTCATTCAGGATACTCTGAAAGCTTTGGAGCACTGAGTGAACTTAGTTGACAGCTAAAGAAAACACTCAGTAATTAATAGTTGAATCTCAAAACATAAAAATTCTCAGATCTTCAAGTTGAAATAGGAAGTTCAGTCTTTCTGGGGATTAATTACATGGTCACTCACTAAGTGTAGTGTTTGTCACAGGTAACTTAAGTCACTGAAAGATCATCAAATTAATGCAAATCCATTGAAATATCTTTCTCTTTTAATCTTGTATTTAAACAGTAAATAAATAGCACAGAAAGTTCACTTAAGGATTTTCAGCCAAGGAAACCCCAAGTTTTGATAACAAAGATGAGGGCAGGGCTGAGGGGGTGTTGGGTTTTTTTGTTTTGTTTTTAACTTTAGTGGTGGCAACTCAAAGATAAAACGCATATAATTTAAAACTTGAACTAACAAAAAGGGTGACAATAATTTTTATATCTTTTCCTTCACATGCCATTAGACGTTAAGAAAGAAAGGTCAAACTCTATATCTTCCAAAGGGAAAATAATTTTGACTATTTCTAAAACAATGATAAGTCCCATAGAGTAAAACCCACTTTCCATGAGGGCAGACATTTAGTTCACATACATATGAATAAAGCAATTTTAACATTATATAAATACTCATTTATCTGTCTATACACCTACCTAATTTTGTTACAAGCAGGTTTATGAGTTTTGAAAAGAACCACCACATAGGAAAGGAGATCTGTAGGAAAGCATTGTGGACAGCCTGTGGTCATGAAAGTATGCTCCACAAATATGGCATTTCGGAAACATCTGAAAAAACCTCCACCACATCACAGCACAGCAACTTCTGCTGCCCTCAAGCTCTTCATATTACAAAATGAATAAGTTTTTCTAGGCAAGCCTTGTGAAGTTCTCAGTAGGCTGTGCTCCTACTTGTGGACTCTCGGAAAACAAAAACAATGTCTGGAAAAAGTAGACTTGGGATATATTTCTAACTACCAAATTTTAAGTTCAGGCCAACTGAAATATTTTTATGGATGATAAATACTTTTTTTAAAAAAAAAAACCAAACACTAACATGCCTTTTGTCACATTATGCAATACAGATCTTTTTAAACTATCACTTATTAAAAAAATTAAAAGTCCATTGATTTTTTTTTCTTGTGCTCAGAGACAGAAAGAGCACAAAGCAATAAGACAATTAGGCAAAATGATGGATTCGAACACATGCTGCATTTTCCTGTTAACATGTACGCGTAACTTCCACTGATGTCAGGATGAGTTATGGGTGCACTGCTAAAATAATATGACCATAACAAAAATATTTCCTCCAGAACTAATATAGTAATATTTCTAATAGACATTTGGAAAAAAAAACCCTCACATATATTCAGAAAGTAACATGCAAATGTAACTCCTCCAAATGTACTACTTTCTACTTGAAATAAATGTCATTTTTTCACAAATTGGCATCGAGTTAAGAAGAAGCTGATATTATCAAACTACCTTTCATTTAAAGGGTACTTTGCTGGTTTCCAGTTCAAAAAGACCAAGCAAATATGAACAAGATTAAGCTGTTCATATCCATTTTTATTCTAAACTTACTTAAATAACTGAATGCATATGGGAACATGCAATGACAATTGAAGAAGTTATCTAAAATTGGGACCAGTAAATTAAGATGGATCTTGACAATGTCAGCCAGATGGGCCTAGAATGCAGAGTTATGGTTGGAACTTGAACATAATACAAGCATAGGAAATCATAATGAATGTTCTTAAACACTCAGTTCATACCTATTTAACTGGAAGCTAGCAGCCAAAAACTGTAATCACTCAATACTGCATTTTTAAAAAATGATAAATAAAAATTATGGTCAATGCTTCCAATTAATAAATTATCTTAAAATGTCAGAGATAAGACACGCTTTTAGTATATTACTAGAACACAGAATTATCATTATTCTGTCTTTGGATGTCTGGGTCTTAGTTAGCTTCTACAATCTGGTTTTGAGAAGACCTTGGTCCCTTTTTAAAAAGCAATATTGAGTATATTCTGGCATAATGCAGCAGTTTCATAAAGTTTGTTTGTCCTTCACTTATTTCAGTGAGCAATTCGAAAAATTAAACTACTGTAATGTAATATCTGAATTATTTCTAGAAGATGCTTGCTAATAGAATCATAGAACAGTTTGGGTTGGAAGAGACCTTAAAGATCATCTTTTTCCAAGCCCCCTGCCACAGGCAGGGATACCTTTCACTAGCCCAGGTTGCTCCAAATCCCATCCAACTTTGCCTTGGACATTTCCAGGGGTGGGGCAGCCACAGCTTCTTTGGGCAACCTGTGCCAGGGCATCACCACCCTCAGGGAAGAATTTCTTCCTAATATCCAATCTAAACCTACTCTCTTTCATTCTAAAGCCATTTCCCCCTGTCCTATCACTCCATGCCCTTGTAAAAAGTTCCTCTCCAGCTCTCTTGTACCATCTTCAGGCCCTGGAAGGTGCTCTAAGTTCTCCCTGGAGCCTTCCCCTCTCCAGGGTGAACAACCCCAGCTCTCTCAGCCTGTGTCCATAGCAGAGGAGCTCCAGCCCTTCTTTTGACACAGCCCAGGACACAATTGGCTTTCTGGGCTGCAAATGCACGTTGCTGGGTCATGCTCGGCTTCTCATCAACCACTGTATCTATTAGTTTATGCACCTAAAAAATTATGTATCTAATGGATACATGTGTATCTATCATTTTATGTTGTTTAGCATATCTTACTAAATAATCTGATAAGTATTTACCTTAAATTTATACTTAACAGCAGTCATGTAGCCCTTTCTACACACAAAGCTCAGAAAAACAAGTCTGTCCATTCTGTGCTTTTTGATAGAGTACTCTTGTTAAAGAGGCAGTAAAAAGAAAAGTAAATATGATCACATCGATTTCTGTAATTAATCTCTGTTTATTAATATTGTGATTTTATATGGGGTTTTTTAGTTCCTTAACTCTATTTTCTATCTCCTAGGCCAGCAAAACCATCCTGACATCTCATAACCATATTCTGTTCTTTCCATTTCACAACACAAAATAGAAGTTCTCTCTGATTCCATCTCCAGCAGTTCTGTGCACTTAATTGAAAAAAGTCACATTATCAGAATTAAAGATTTTTTCCTCTCTGTTGCTCAATAATTGTGAATTACGATTTCAAAAAATAAATTTTATCACTAGGACAGAAAACAAGCATGCACTTGAGGAAAGAGACCAAAGCACCATACAGAAAATAGATGACTGGCACTGAGTACCTGAGTTATGACAGAAGAATGAATAAGTACATATAATAAAACATCAGAAAACTAAAATAAATGTATCTATTATAGAATATAATATCACATACTACTCTAATTCACATGTGATTCCATTTTTCTGCGTAGCTATAGACCTCATTAAAGTCAGAACCAGAAATTCTTTAGATAACACTGGAAACATTCGTGCTTCCACTGCAGTATTTCTGCACCTGTATTACATGACAGCCATTCTTAAAAATTTTTATAAAACTCTAGTTTTATAACTAGAGTTTTATGACTCCATTTCCACTTTGCTTTATTTACAATAATGTTATGAAAACCATTTTTTCTGATTATTTCCCTTCCTTTAAAATGCAAGGATAACTATAACAAACTAGTTGCAGTTATATATGGCTTCCTCCCTCAAGAAAATGGTTTCAAAATGGCAACTGTGAATTTTCTTTGCTGAATGTGAACTACACACTTACCAGCCCAGCCAAGTCATAACAGGTTCACTCTTTTTGCCAATTTTAAAGATCCTATCAGAGCTTTAATGCCCCATAATTACAGATATTTGCCTTTATTGTGCAGAGGAAGTTAGCTTTAAACTATATGTCTGTCTTTCCTTTTCGTTCTGTACACATATCAGTAGTGATAAAGTGTATGCAAAGAGGTTTTTGTTCATTTGGGGGGAGGTTTAACCAATTCAATGCAATAAACTTTGCACCATCACTATAAAGTTAATAAGCCCCTTTCCTCTAATTTGACACTAGCAGAAATTCCAGCATATAATTCCCACTGAGAGATAGGGCTTTAGATCCTCGATTTCTCACAGAATTTACAGTGCTGATATTTTTATTTGCATGTAGCAAATGACAACTTTCAAAAATTCATCTCATGTAAATTATTGAGTACTTCTACAAAAAGTCTTTTGTATTTCCATGCATTAAAAGGAATTTAGCAGTCTTAGATTCCTAGTCCTAGATTCAAACTTAAATATATGCAGAGAAGAAAAAAACACACACGCACAAAAACACAACCTTCTCTTACAGCAAAAGTGGTAATCTCATTTTTTTCTGGAAATTAGAGAAATCAATGTACTTACTTCATTTCTAGAATTTCTTCAAGCTGTTTCCTTCGCTCTATTCTCAGGTTGGCCAGATGTGCTTCTTTTTCAGCCAAAGACTGCTGTGTTGAGGCAAGACGGGCTTTGGTAGAATCTAACTCTTGTCTAGTCTTTTCCAATGCATTCATCAGCTCTTCTACCTGAGAGAGAGGAGTTTTTAAGTTCCATATTCTTTACAACAAGTAAATCTTAAGTCTACATAAATACAGGGGAAAAAACACACTGAAGGAATTATTTTATGTAAATGCCTGTCCAAATCTCTTCCTATCTTAAGTGTTTTAAATTAAAAGAAACAACAGTGGTCTTTCAATACCAAAAAAATTTTAACGTTTCCATTAATCTATTGATTAATAAACAATATTTATAAAGAGAAGAACTAACACAGATTACCAGAAACCTATTTAACTTGGGCCACTGCCACATAAAGACACAATTTATAAATATTTTCTGCAGCATTTGTATTCTTTAAATTCAGGGTGGTGGTATCTCAGCATAACATTAATTTCAGACATTTTAGATAATGATACAGATACATATTTACTATAAAAGTGTCCAGGACAATCCATGTATTTTCCATCAAAAAATGCACACTCTTCTATGCAGAACAGATTGCCCAGGGAAGCTGTAAACTCTCTAGTCCTTGGGTATTTTCAGATCTTGATTGAATGAAGCCTGGAGAATCTGACTGAACTTTGAAGTTAGTCCTACTCTGAGTAGAGGTTTAGACTGCATTGCCTCTAGTGGTCCCTTCTGGTTAAAGTATTCTAAGATTCTGAACTTTAAAGGCCTTTTACTAATAATAACAAAGTTATTTTCCTCGTGACAACCGTGAGAATCTCTGAAGCACGAAATGCAGGAAAAGTTAGGGTGATCCCACTCTTTCCTTAGCATGGGTAAATGTCAACTGGATGCAGGATAAATTGCTTATTGCAGGAATTAAAAAAACAATTTATCTTTGGAGAAAACAAAATTCAGAAGTAAAAAAAAAAAGTGTATGACATGATCCATCACATTATTTAAAGAACACGCTAAAGAACGGAGACTATACAACAACACCTGTCTGGCAGCAGAACCTTTACTTGTGTGGTAAGTGGAGTAAACCACTACATTATTCACAAAACCAGAGAGCTGCAAATAACCTGCAGTAATCAGGAGGCCAGTAGGATTTCCCCCTCTTCAAATGATACAGTTTACATTAAGAGCTGCAAGTAAACAACACAATTTTCTTTAATGAGATAGAATGATTTAAATAATGAATGTCCTATTTCCTGTATTTTCTTTGTCACCTCCTTTGTCCAAATATTAATGTTTTATAAACTAGAAAACACTTCAGAAAGAACTTCTAAATAAAATAAAATGGCAAAGAGGATATATTCTATTCATCCATGTTATGCAAGTCATTGAAAAGGGTTCAATTTTGCTGTGCATTGAAGAATCGGACAAAATTCCACTGCACTCACATAATCAGTGTGGCTACTTCTCCCAAGTTCAAGCTTAATTGTTGTTATCTAAAGCCTACTAGCATGCTATCTGTGTTTATAAGTCACATGTTTTTGTTTCAATTTGAATAATCATTGCCTCCTACATAACAGGTTTAATCAAGCCAAATAAATAACAAAGTTGTCATTGAATTATAATGAGGATTCACAACCTGTTTGCAAATGATGCACTGATTACTTCCTTCTACACCATCTTTACAAGCACTAATAAGGTCAATGGAATAGTAGAACACACCTGATACCCTGGAGTGCATAAGAATTTGTAGTTCATGAATGCAGAATCAGAATTACCAATAGCATTGAAACTATTTATGTTCAACCTTCCACTCAGAAATTAAAACTAGTATAAGAGTGGTATAAATGAAATAACAAGGAGTGTAATATCAAGCAGTAGAGTCTCTGCAGCTGTAATATTCCACTAAAGTAAACCATGAAGAAAGATATCCTTTTAAAATGACTAGCTAGTGAACTTTCACAGTAGAAGCAGCAAAGAGACAATATACTTGAGGGAAATAAAGAAAAGAAAAAAAAAAAGCTTGATTTGCACTTAAATCCCAGGGGAAAAAAATTAACAAAGCAGGAGAGAGACAGATCATATTTCTTTAAAAATGATTCAGTTTCTAATATAACATCAGGTGCTTCATATCTTCTGCTTTAGTACAAGAACATAAACCCATGCTGTCTCCAACAAGGACGAGCCTCAACTACTAAAACATAATATGATATTTTTATCTGTTTTCTGGGGCTATTTCTTAGGCTTGTCCTTGTATCTTTTAAACACTGTATCTAGTTTCCACTGAGCCTCCAGTCTATTAGTTAATTCCAGGCAGCACACATTAATGGAAACCATAGTAAGGATTCAAGACTGCAAAGTCATTCATTCATACAGACTCCAGCTTTGAGACAGTATCTGTAAACACCAAGTCACTCCACACTTGCAGATTTGTTTGGCAGATGAGAATGTAAAAAGGCAGAATAGTAGCACTTCCATATCTTTGGTATCACTGCATTTCTTTTCCAGGTTCAGCTGAATTTAGCACCCAAACTGATGATTGACTGAATCCTCACCTAAGTTCTGATATATCACATCGTTTACATTTCAAAACATTTAAGAGAATTAAAGACTTGTAGAAAACAAAGCTGTGGATTTGTTAATGTCTATTAATAACACACTCATATTACTAGACAAAAGAGATCAAAGTTTAAAAGACAGGAGAAAAAAAACTTTAAAAACTTAAATATGAAAACTTTTTCAAACCACAAATCGTTAACACGTGTAGACTTGAAAGTTATACTTTCATTTACACTTTCAGCACAGTATTTGCCAGCTAGTTCTTCTTTCATTTTTTTGAATATGACCCAAGTTCATAGTTGCACGTTTTCCTAGTTAACTGTCCCACCAACACCTATAGCAGAATTCAACTGGCAGGCATGTGCACAAAAACTGATTTTATTTTTTTAAATTGGCAACTATGAAGTGTAAATCAGTGAACGCTGAGGTTGCAAATACAATCTTCTCAGCTTGTTAATTACATGGCTGTAGCACGTGTTACAATGAAAAATTAACTTTAAATGCTGAAGGTAGTATTACCTAGATAAGTCTAGAGGTGAAAAAAAGCATTGTAAAACATGAACCAAATTCATAATGTAAGCAAAGGTTCTCTTCTTTGACAATTAAAAAGATAGCAAAAAAAAAAAAAAGGTTTCATGTTGATGTACTACCTCTCAGTCCCACTGTAAGAAATGGGAAAATTTTACCTTTCTGACCTACAGCAACTACCTCGTTTGCTGCACTCAGGGCTCTTCATCTAAGGACTGGTGTGTGTCCAGGAGCCCTTTCCTCTACTAAGCACTGCTGTATGGTCCTGCCTTCCAGTTTCAGTTTTTCCACTCTCCAGATACTGAACTGAGCCCCCTACTGAAATACCAGTTCATTAATGACCAGGCAACACGCTTACACACTTTTCTTATATTGTCCACAGGATCGAGATAAAGTTTGCATTCATGACCATGCCCGTTACCCGCAACATCTCATCCTGCTCATCCTCCCAAACTGAAGCCCACAGCACCTAACTTAATCATCACACCTGCATCCTTAGGACGTTTATTGGCACAGAAATCCAGAGAAGCCACTGGAGTGGCTGGTTTCGGTCTATTTTTGGGGGGTTTGGTCCATGGCCCATCCCATCCCCCACGGTTTCCTTCCCTGCCCAGCAGCTCCGCCTGGTGGGGGGCGGAGACGGCCCAGGGCAGATCCCACCAGGCCGGGCTGTTCCCAACTGGAAGCCCAGTCATTTTTTCCAGCTGTATCTCTCAGTCCAACCTCTTCTAATCACAAAGCCCTCAAGTTTTGAATTCATAAGAACACACATTTTGGCAGAGTTTTCTGTGCGAACCTCAGTGAAGGCAGAGGAGTGCTCTCTGCCCGGAAAGCGTTAACTGGGTTTTCTTCCCCTTTGCAAGGCAACAGCCTCAGTTTATCCTTTGCACTTTCTAATAAAAGCCATTATTTATTTCATACTTTCAGAAAGCTTAACTGACCTCAGCACTTTGAGGATTTCATTAAAATCTGCACTAGAATCAAGTTTACATTTCAGAATGGGCAGAAACCCAGCAAACTAAACTATTTTTTAATTATTTCTTAGTTTTGAGTCTATTTTAAATGAGCGCTTTTCTATTTGTTCGGCAGCTTCACATTTTCAAGTGCTATCAGCAGCATTTCACACCATGATAAGAAAAGAAGTAAATGTGGCTGAAGTGTACATCTGCGTTACCAGATTCTGCAAATTAAAGGAGGTTAGAGTTCAAATGAATGACAGTTTATTAAAAATGCCCTGGAGCATTCTTAATTCCAGATTGGATTCGGCTCAGCACAGCTCAGGCTAACATAATACTGTTCCAGTTTGTGGGAATGAGGAGGGGGAGGGACAATTGCATGTTTTCTCAGTTCAAGTATAATATATTTCTGCAGGATGACGAAGAGCTGGCAACTTTCCAGCAGTCAAGGTTAGTATTGTTAGTACGACTATCTTTAGAGGGTTGGTACTTCATTTTAGCAACAATACTGGTGATAAATATAAGAGTTTCGGATTTCCCTAACTGACTTTTTCAAGCATCAGTTGCTATACAAAAACTCCATACCTACACTTTCATCTATAACCTAATCTTGTGTTAGTACACAGAGATCATTTATGAATTCTACATAGTAAAAGAAAATAAATAATTCCTTCTATTTACTTAGATATTCTTCTACTTTAATATTAAAATATTAACCATTATAGACATTTTTTAAAAGTTTAACAAACTATTACATTAATTCAGTACAGCTGGATGCATTTTGATAATAAGTCAGTGTAAGAATCCATCTAGTTGTTTTCAAAGGTACCTTATTTTCTTTTCCATTTGCTAAGGAAACGCCTTTTTCTTTTTTGCTTCTTTTTTCCCCCCTCCAAGTTACACAGTATATAAATTACTGTTATCTCCAGTTTTGTGAAGATAAATTTAATAAAAATAATATTTGGGTTTTCCCCAAAGATTAAGCATGAGATTGCAAAAAAAGGAAAGGCTACAATCCTTAAACTTTCCCTTTGTGGCTTTCCTATGAATTTATTCTGTCCCTAAGAGGGCATAGAAAACACATTCACAGAGATGAGGGAAAACAGATAAAAGCCTGAATTTGTACACACAAATATTCACTTACCAGCTCTTTTGACTCTCAGGCTGCAGACTTCAGCTTTTTACAGTAATGGATTGCCTGTGCTTTGCACAGTGGAGGGCGAGTGCCAGGTATCCCAGGATCCTGAACCAGAGAACCACTTTATCTCATGACTAATTCAATTACACACCTACAGGAGGTCCAACACTAGTCATGTGGACCTACTGCTTTTAAAATTGCCAACACTGTCCTGCAATATGGTTTGTAAATACCTCGCTCCTTTCTGTTTCTAACGGAATTTCTCCAGTGTCCAACTGCCTCAATCGTTTCTTACAAAGGTGTTTCTCACAAAAGCAAACAGACGTAGCCAAGTGTCACACTGAGCTTTGCAAGACATGGAAATAAACTCTTTGTCACTCTCCCTTCTACTCTCTTCCCATTCCATTTGTCATCCATAGACAAATTCTTCACCTCTGACTTCTTCCATCACAGATTTTTAAACCCAGGAAACAGGTCTAAGAAAACCAGGATAGTTATGGAGTCTGATGCTCCTGGACTTTTCCAAACAAAGAAATTAGACACATGTTGTGTCTCACAACTTTGGATATTGTTAGAGAAGCAAAAAGTAACCACACTCTAGAATGCATAAAAACTTTAAAATAAACATCGATAGAGAAAGATTTGACAGAATATTAAGCAGAATATTTATAAATTCCAGGTTGGTTTTTCAAAACTCATAAAGGCCAAGGCAAACAGGGCCCAGTGACATCAACCAGCAATGCAGTGGCAGTCTAACACAAACTACCAGACTCACTGAAAACAGCAGTCCATGTGGAAGGGCTTGGATCTCCACAGGAACACAACAGCACCATTATTAAATGGGACGCCATGCTGCAGAATTTGAAATCAAAATCTTTACTGAGATTACTTTATTACAAAAAGTAGGATTTAAAATATTTTAATCCTCCTGCTCAGAGCTGTGTTAAGAGTACATGAGGTTTAGTTTTATTCAGATAAAGAAGAGACACAGCATAGACAGAGCAAGTACTTTAGTTTCCTTAGTATTTTCTTGCTGGTTGAAACATGGTGGAAAGCAGTCATGTTAATTTATACAAGCATGGTGTTATAACAGCGACATATATCCATCTCTACATAAAATTATTATAGAATTTAGTGGATTCCAACAGATTAAAAGAAATATATATATATGCTGAGTGGAAGGTTTACTAATGTTGTGTTCTTTATAAAGTTAATTTAAGATTTTGCAAGAGAGTTCTGGGAGATGTATTCAAATGGTTAACTGTCTTGGTACTGCCAGTTAGAACATTAATCAGCTTTTATTCTAAACGTCAGCAATTCAATAAGATATAGGACCAAAACAATAAAATTCTTGGATACATTATCTGCTTTTCCAATTAATATTGTGATTTCAGCTATAACTGAAATACATAATTAGACAATTTTGGAAAATACTGGTCATAATCATTTAAATAGAAAAACAATCAGTTTAAAACAACAAACCAAACCAACAACCAAAAGCAACACCAAAAATATCTTTATATATATAGTTTTAATTAAATCAAACAAAAATTATGGTATAAAGAACAGTAACCTCTGGGCTCTGGGGCCATGTTTCTAGACAGATGAAAAAAAAGGCTATTCTCAAGTACAAAATTATGTTTCCACTGTAGTTCCAGGAATACTGTCATCTATTAAAACACTTCATTCTGTGAAGTGCAAATTGTCCCCAGTTACAGTTCTCTCAATTAGCTTCAACTAAAAAACTCTGTATGACAACCCAGTGTCAAAATACAAAGGCGACTTTCAGCAAACCTGAAAAGGATGGGCAAGAGAGCAGAATACTCCTCACAGATGCAGCTGGAATGTTTTATCCCAAATAAAAGCTCTTTCATTAATAGCAAAATACTGTTATATGGTGAAGTAATTAATGTCAAATCCTGATTTTGCAATGCTATATAAAATAAAGAAAAAAAAACACCAGCCCCCAGACCATGGCAATAAAGATACAGTAGTCAAAGTGCTGCAAGAATTAGTCAACGAATGTTCTTTTTCCAAGGTAAACTTCATGCTGACAAGGCCTAACTCATTATTGTTCCCATTCAATTCTAGAAGTCATCCAGATATGCACCGTGATGGAAGCAAGACCAAGCACCTGAACAATTGTGAAAGTCCACTTTTTACAAGAAAAAAAAGGAAGCATCTTTTTATTTTTGCATTTAGTTTGAAAATTAGTTATTTCGTTGACATATCTGATTCGTTTCCTCTCCTTTTCCACTGAGCTTCATTTGAGCGAGTCTTTGATTTTTTTAAACAATTGGGGTCTCGGCTCTGCTCTTACGTTTGTTTGCTACTGTCCAACCCTAATTACAAAAGAAGTAAGAAAGGTGTTTTATAGCTGTGCAAGTGAAAGTAAATTTAGATATAATGTATTGATAAATTACAGAGCTCAACCTAACGCTTTCAGAAAAGAAAAGTAATTGAATTAGCTAGTGAACATATGCGGATTTCAGCAGGACACACAACTGTCCTACAGGATATTGTATCTGGAAGAGAACTCTTATAGACTGAAAACAATTACCCTGTGTGATTTCAGTGTTGAGTCTTTTTAGATAAACCATGCAAGTAGAGCAGAGCAACTCTTTAGCTGGTGTTAAAGCACAGCGCTGTCAGCCTGGCCTCTCTGGTTAATGTCAATAGCACTGCGTATAAAAGGTGACTAAAGTGTGTACAAATGTTGATCTTTGGAGAAGGCATGCCTAGAATCATACACACATCTACTATTTCATCCACCAGGTCAACTTCAGGGAGAGAGGGCAAACTGGGAGTTTTCTTGCCAAAAGTTGATTCTTAGCACGCTAGTTAGGTTACACTGCACAAAGCTACTTCCCCACTGCTTTTAATCCATAATCCCAATATATTATTAAAGTTAGAAATGCTTCTCCCTTAGAATATATCCAAAAGTAGCAGGGATTCGTGTGGTGTGTGTAAAGCCTTACTGCAAACAGGTAGTTTATGTACATAAAAGCTTTTCCACACCCTACAATATGCTTACATATTGTGAAACAGTAAGTAAGATTTATTAGAGTGAAAATGTTATTGTATGAAAAAACTTGGATATTTTTATGTGAGAAATCTCAGAAAATACAGTTTCTTATCAAGGTTTGACACAAGCTAAATAATATTAATTAGCAGCAAGATAAATAAAGATTCATGTAACAGATAAGGTATAGCTTCTGCACCAAAGAAATCTGATACCATCTTTAGTTCTGTGACTTTTAACATAGTGTTCTTGTGAGTACTGAATGCCCAAGGAAGACATATCTTCTCTTATTGCAGATAGTATTTCCCCATTTACTTAAGTCTATGGCATTTTTAGTATAAAGTTATTTATGTAATATTTTATTGGCTTGGCACACCTACAAAAGTCACAGCAGCATGGATGTGCTACCTACTTAAAAACTAAAATTATTTCATATTGTATATAGTGCAATATGAATTACATAAATAATCTTAAGAAAAGTTAACTATATTTGTCATGGAAGAGCCAAGTTTTAGCTCTGGCACACCCACCTGCAAATCACTCTTATTAAGAAAATTTTCAATACTTGGTATAATAACTGGTAGCTACATCATTACCCAAATTTCTTCAGAGCCATGGGGGAAGTACTGAAGAGCATATGGAACAGGACTACAAACAGTTGATTAATTGTTTCAGACATGGAATGAACATATGCAACACAAGCTTACCACTAGGGTAATAATAAATAAAATAATTAAAATCTGCCTTGGAGGGCCACTTCAGGAAGAGACCAGTCAATAGGAACAGAAGTGTAATGCTTGAGTCTGTCCAGGATAGGGTAACCCATAGGACAGTCAAGGGAGGCCTGCAGGGGCCAACAAAATGTCTGACAACTGGACACCATTATTAACACATGATAAGCCAGGAATGGTCACACGACGGAGCAAAAATATCGACCCAGAATTTGTCAGCAGGAATTCCTCCAGGAAGGTAGTTTACAATCAGCATGGCAATTTTTCAGAGCACCAAAGAGAAATCTCACTCAAAGAGTAGCTCCCTGTGGATGAAACTATCCCCTCATCTAGTACACAGTAACAAGCTCAATGTGTAAATCAGTCCCAGACCACGGTGCTTCCCCTCAATCAACCAGGGAGAAATTCCCTGTGGGCGGAAGGAGCAGGGCTGGAGGAGCAGGACCCTGAACAGAGCTCAACAGCAGTCTCAGGAAATAGAGCTTGTGCAAAAGGGAGCCAGATGCGAGGTGGCAGCACAGTCTGTTGCCTCTGAGAGCAGCAGTGCCAGCACTTGGCAACAGCCAAGAAGGTAACAGAGCCCATCGATGCCTCCACGGAGCTGAGGAGGGAACTATGCAGCAACTAAACAGATCCTTACACGTAACTTCACAGCCAGGATGCAACGCTGCAGAGCTAAGCTGCAGAGAGACAGAATGTGCAGTATCATACACACACAGATTATGCAGGAAAGAAACTTTGTAGGAATGGTTCGCTATGATTATAGGCATGGGAGAAGAAAATCAAGGGAGGGAGATAACACTGAAAAGGGTAGGAGGATTGCCCAAGAAATACTGTCCTTCCAAAACTGCACATCTTTTCTCAATCACTCTTTGAAGGAAGAAAAAGGAAGTAAGAGACTTCATGACAGTGGTTTTACTCCAAGTTAGCTCCTGAAAAATTCATCTCCATGTCTTTGTGAAATTCAGAAGCAGTTAACATTTTTTGGAATAACAAAGGTCCTGAATTACAGAACTTGCACTTTTCCAAGCAACGAACCCACATTGTCTGACTATCATTGCACCAAAACAAAGTTCAGTGAGGATATTGCAATGAAGAAAAAGGGCTGCCACTTGAACTTTTGCCTCATCTACAAAAGAAACAAACATTTCAATTCTGTCACATTGGTTTGTGAGAATTTGGAGCAAGTATAAAAATGCAAATACTGTAACTCAGAGTTCCAGCACCTAAACTTTTTGTTTGTCTCCTCTCGTAGTTAATGATATTCCACCCAAATATGCATTTCCACTGAGTGATGGATTTTGTTTTGTTCGTCTGAAAAGGGAGCAGAAGACTACAATATTTACGCTGTTATTCACCTTATTACTGAGCTCTTCTAGAGTACTTGTATTATCCCAACAACTACCAGGCACAAGAAAATAACAGAAAGGAAGTAGAAAATGGTGCTTCACTCTCAATGAATTCAGTCACTTCTTCGCTGTCATAACTGTCCACTACAACTCCCTCCACTATAATGCTCTGCAATTCAATTTTCTATGTCCACTCTACTCCCTTTAGGCTTCTGCTGAAGTAAATATCACAGAGCTGACTCTTTAGAGGCAGAATTTGCTGAACCAGCTCTCCCTCTTTCACTTCATCTTCCCAACCTGTTGGTCTAGGTCAAATTAGAAGATTTTACCATATTATTCCTGGAGTACTTCAGTTCCAAAATCTGCTCTGTAGCCTCTTACCTAAATGTCTTTGCCTTTTTATCTCCTCAGCCCAAAGACCTGACAGTTGAAATATTCTAGGAGATCTTCCCTACAGAAGTTCACAGATTTCCCAACTACCATCAAGGAGTTATTACTCAGCCTTTCTGTGGGTTATATCCTTCACACCTTGGGTAAGGCAGCTTTCCTTGTTCAGTGATTACAAGGATTTTTTTGCCATCTGCAAGAATAAATACTGAAGAACAGCAACTATCAATATTCAGGTAGAGCTTTTGTGCTTCCTAAATTGCACTTCACATTACATTAAAACGGGAATCCTTATGAAAGGCAGCCTCATTGGATGCAGGAATTCTATTTAGGCAGTATGAAGAAATTTTCCATATCAATAAAGCAATAATCAATTTATAAGAAAATTAAGAAAAATTATACTATAAAGCCTTGGCCTGAACCATAATAATTGCTCTATGGAATTTACTGAAGATTTTACTATTTAACTGTTCTTGTGGCATTATTTAGACACTGAAGCAATGGGCTTTATAAAGGCCTTTTATACAGGTATAAATATTTTTGCAAGCTAAATGCATTAGACAAAGTTTGATGAAACCAATAATATTTCTCACCAGATGACAAAAGGGAAAAGTAGTGTCAGAATCTTTAACTAACACAAGTTGCCTTTTACTCCTCAGCTAAGAGTTTTGTTTTCCTTCTGAGTCTCTCAAGCCTCTTCCCACATGAGGCAACAGGCAGGAGAGTATAAACAGAAAACATGCAGAACTACAAGTTGATATTATTCACTCTATTTTGAGGCAAAATATATGGGCTAAGTGGCAGGACTTAACAAAACTTACAGATGGAAGGATTAAACTGGCCTCAATGAGAACTTTATTTTGGATCTTCTTGACCTTTCATGTAAACTAACTCTCTTGCCACTGTCCATGTTCTGTATAATAACTCTCACTGGGACATATCTTTTATTATTCTTAAGTGCCTCTCTTCAAAGACAGGCTTGGTTTCAGAGAATGGAGATGACTATGTGCTCATCAAGTTGTACATTTGAAGTATTTTTTAAGATCTGGAGTCCACATCCATGGAACACACAATGCCACAAGCGAGGATACTTTAAAACTGTATTAGAATGTGTTCACAAAAATACATATTTAAACAGTATTTATAAATTAGGCTTGCTTTCTTTTTCTTTGTACAGCTTTTGTCCCACAGACATACTTCACTACAGAAGTCTCTGCTATACCCAGCAGTCTTTAAAAGAAACAAATTTATACAAGCACTTCTGCAAGCAGAACTTGCAAAACAAACAAAATATTCTTAGATTTATCGTGTATTAACAGTTATGTACTATGAATTAAGGTGTTGATTTTTTAAGGCAGAAGAGCATTTCTATCCATTTCAAGATGCTTGAGATCGGAACATGACTCTCTAATGCTTAAATAGCATATATCCTGTTTCAGATGGACTATTCAGTGTCTGAAATTAGTGCCAGTACATGATACAGTAAATAAAATTTACATTGTACTGATGTTTTAAGAGATGTCCCCTCCAAAATATTCAACAAAGAAAAACTTATTCTTTCATCTATAGCCCAGTAAAAGTAGTAACACCAACAATATAACTGTGCTTACACAATGTCACAGTTAGAAAACTATCTACAATGGCTGAAATTATGACTCCTGTGTTAAGCACACAGGACTCTAAGAAGGAGATCATTTAGTTATTTATTTTATTCTTTGTATTTCCAGTCAGATACAAATATTTTTTTACAATCTTTGGGAACAAGGATAGTCTAAACATAATATATTTCTAGTGGAAATAACACTTGCTCCATTTAGGCCTCAGACACTGCTGATGGCAGAACAAGATTGGAATGTGTAGATAATTATCTTTAAGGCTAGTCAACAGCTAGAAGTCCCTCATAATATCACCTTTAAGATCAAGCCAAGACATT